>NC_079374.1:1910211-2140211 GCF_021018895.1 Seriola aureovittata | reverse complement strand
TGTTGTTTGGTAACATGCGTCATGATGTCTGGATTTAATATCCTAATGTACACTATGTGGCCACATGTATGTGGACATGCACCTTTTTTGGTCCGAGCCAGACCTGACCCAGATCCCTGCAGCTGGTTCAACATCTGGCGGAGAGACAAGAGGTTGTTAGTGTCCGCTTACTTTCGGCCATGTAGTGTACCAGCTGTAGAGCTAGAGATTCACAAGTTACTCTAAGTACTGCACTTAAGTAAAGTACAAGTACTTCCATTTTTCTCTACTTTATTCTTCTACTCCACATTTCAGAGGGAGATATTGAACTTTTCACTCACGTTCAAAGGTTCATTTTCAATTCAAGATTTTACATGTCGAAGATTTGATCACTTTGAAAAATATGATTCATTCTTATGAAATAAACTTCATAACAGTACGACATTAAAATGCATCACTAACAATAATTCAATAACAGAAGTAAATTCTGATACTTATCCTTTTGTACTTTCACTAGGATTTTGAATGGAGGATGTTTAGCTACTTGTAATGGAGTATTTTCATACTGTCTGTTAGTCCTTCAGTAAAAAGGTCTCGGTACATGTTCCACCTCTGCCTGTGACAGTCTTTGGTTTCTTGTCTGCACAGTCAGTTCCATAAAATAAAACCTCCAAATAGCAGTATTTTCATATTAAAACATGGCGTCTTGTACGTGAAAGGTGTCGCTCGATGTGACGAACTCACAGTGAATTATCACCTGATTGTGCAGCTCCCTTCAGCTCTGTGGAGCTTTAAAATGTCATTATTTTTGGTTTTATGAACCACAGCTTTACTGTTCCACTCACTCTCACAGCGTCTGTTTTCATCTGTAGGAGACAGCTGAGGAGAAACTGTACGATCCCACCGTACACAACCTGCTCAGTGCCTGGATACTTCGCTCTTGAGCAGCGAGTTGTTGGAGACCAAAGACGGAGCTAAAAGAATGAATATAAGGAACTAAATGATCCTGATGCCGTGTGTCTGCTGGATGTGGAATTAACTCCTATTTTCGAACATGTTAATCATGTCAATGATTTTCAACTGCATCTTTTTAGTCTAGACATTATACACGTGTGTGTGATATATCATACTTTTCTAGCTGCTCTTTAATATAATAAGTCCTCCGACCTTAATGAGCATGTAGGTCGTTAGTCTCTACCCTCTGAGCCTCTGCTGTGGCAGGCGTACCAGACCTTCATCATAATGATTACAATAATCAACATATAAACCTATTTGGGATTTTAAAAACAGAATTAATTAATAACAACATTCCCACTTTCCATCCAGTTTATTGAAGGTGCAAAAATCTCCTTTTGAGAAGTGAAAACTAAGAACTTTGGTTTGTGATTGATGGAAATCAGCGTCTGTGCTGGTGCATGGCCTCTCTGCATTTCCGACACACTTTGATTTCCTGCTTCATGCTCGGTCACCACAGAGGGCCAAATTTAGAAACGGCATTAGGGGAAATGGAAATATATCATTCAGTGAGGAGGAGGGGAAAGAGAGCCGGAGACGTGAAGACTTCATCCCTTTAAAACAATGAACGTTTTCTGCATCTGTTGTGATTCAGAACAAAAAACATGGAGATCATTCATTTAAATCTTTCCTCCTGATCTGTACCTGCTGCAGGTATTTATGGGACTTAAACAATAATCCACTCAAACATGATACAGCATCATCTGCAAGTAAAATATTCAAGACCCTTTCTTTTTTCTTTCCTTTAGAAACTGAAGCCTTAAGCCATTAAAGCGTACAGTTAAAACCCAAATCTCAGGGAGCTAACAGCCTGGACATGTTGAACATGACAATGAAGAGTCAACATGTTGAATGAGCGGCCCCTGAGTCCCGTCTTTGTGCAGATTATCCCTGGATTTTGAAGCAGAGTACAGCGCAGTGTGCTGCTCTGTGAGCCCCGTCACCCTGGGGGAGCTCATTACCAGCACTGCAGGCTGGGATTTGAAGCATGTCAGCCCATACTCTGCTGTAATTAATTCCACTCCTTTTGGCTCTTTTTTCTCCTCCATTAATCTGTGTATTTAATTAAGGTTTGCTTGCTTTAACGGCACAGAGAGCGAGAGGCAGAAAAAAGGACAGAGAGGGATGGGAAGAGAGAAAAAGAGCCTCTGAGTTCCAGACAGTTTTTTATTTTTAATGCAGAAATCCTCCCAATTACCAGAGTAAAGAAGCAGGTCTCTCCCCCCCCCCCCCCCCCCCGCCCTCTCCAAACCCTTTCATTCTGACTCAAATTAAGATCTGGTGTCACTGCAGTCCCAACGACCAAATCTCTCCATCCCAGCGAGACATCGAAAGAGACATCCAGCTCCAACAAGTTTCCTACTGTCGGGCGACACGGCCTCACGTTTCAGACTGTTGTTCCATGTGGTGACAGCATCTCTCCAGGCAGGTGTAGTTGCAGTGAACATAATAAATGGAGCTAATGGGACACGTTTATTAGACAAGCTGGCGGCGTGGCTGTGGTCTGAATCCAGGTGGATCCAATTTAACCTGACTGCTTGTAAATGATAAATTGTTATCCAATCACCTCACCTGTTATCTTTCAGGCCAGTAGCCACATTTAGCCACTAGTCAAAATGTTATTTTATAATTCATTGGTTTGTGTGTGTGTGTGTGTGTGTGTGTGTGTGTGTGTGTGTATAAAAGTTAGGATGATTTAAAAACTTGCCATGAATAGTTTTAATCAATTTACATCTTACAAAGTCAGTACTTGCTGTGTCTCTGAAGTTCCTGGTGATGATGATGATGATGATGATGATGATGATGATGATGAAGAATCTAAACATCTAAAGTGACTAGAACCTTTGCACAGGACTTTACCTGCAAAACTAACATTCCCATGAGCCTCAGCTGTATTTTCACGTTAATGCTAATTAGCAGATATTAGCATGCTGACATGCTACACTGAATATGAACATTATATTTGCACATTGTACATTAAACCTGTGAGTACGTCTTGATGTAGCCATCAGAAATTCTTACATGCTAAACATTAGCATATTCACGTGCTTACAGTGCTCATTTTAGCATGCTAACAGTGATCATGTAAACATGCTAACATGAGCACTGTTAGCATATTGACATGCTACGTAGTAATGTAAAGTATTATATTAGCATGTTTACACACAGTGCTCATGTTAGCATGGTAAAAGTGTGCATGTTATGACAACATTAACATGACTGTATGCTATGTAGTATGTAAAGAATATTATAATAGCATGTTTACATGCTAACAGTGCTCAGATTAACATGCTAACTTGAGCACTGTTAGCATATTAACATGCTTACAGTGCTCATGTTATGACATCAACATGACCGTATGCAATTTAGTATGTTAGGTATTATATTAGCATGTTAGCATGATAAACTAAATGTTACATACTTTACATTACTACATACTGACATGTTAATGTTGTCATAACATGCTAACTCTTGACATGTTGACCTGCAGTTAGTGAAGATTTTTTTCATTGGTCCTAAATGTTATTTTCTGTTATATTATAATATTTCATGAGGATCCAGTTGAGTCGTGTTCCTACTAGAACATGATTATTTCTGCCTCCTGACCTCTGCTGCTGATGTATGAGGACAAAGTTAAACATGAACTTTTAGGCTGTTTTTTGAGGCTGCAGCAGTTTGATCCATGAAACATAAGTAATGTGAGGTGACGAGGGCGGCGTGAAGATAAGGCTGCAGGAGATCATCAGATTTATATGCTGCACAATCCTCCTCTCCTCTTATCTCCCTCGTTCCGTTTCTCTTGTCTCTCTGCGCTGACCTGACTCTGTCTGAACACAGAACTCTCTCCGTCCACGTCTCCGTCTCCTTCACCTCCCAGCGGACCTTCTCAGATGGTGTATTTTCAGAGGTGTTTCCCCACAAACACGCCTCTGATAACACACCAAACACGCCACGCCGCTGTTGGTTCAGATAAGGAAACCTCCTGACGGTGATGCTCTGTTCGGTGTGTGTGTGTGTGTGTGTGTGTGTGTGTTAACACTGAAATGATCACAACAGCCTGCAGCCAACAGCAAAATGTCATGTACAAATATTTACATTTTATTTGTTTAGAGTCTTTTCCACAAAAGTATGCAGTCACAAAAAGGTTTTCAAACTCACCACTGGATGTGTTACTACCAGGTTATACAGTATGCAGCACAGGGACGAACCCTAACCAGAAGCTTTGACAGTGTCCTTACAACAGTGGCTGTTTTCGTTTTGGCAAACTTTGGTAAAAAAGAACTTTTTATATGACAAAGAAAAACAGGCAGGAGGCGGCAAAGAGTGGCGTTACATGGAGAGTAGAGCTGAAAATAAATATTTTAATGAATTAATCAAAGAAATATTCAACAGATTAGTTGATGACAATCTCAACTCAAAGTCCACCCGCTTGTTCTGGACACAGACTGTAAATAAAGATGGACGTAACCTCTGTGACGTCACCCGTAGTGACTGCTCCACCATCGCCATCTTGGCAGTGCCTGACTCCGCCCCTCACTCCCAGCTGATCAAAACTGTTTTTGTACCAGACTGTAAACATGTTTATTTTTGCTGTAAAGTTGGACATTCTTAACATGGGAGTCTATGGGGCTTGTCAACATTAATGAGACGTCGAACAGTCGGACTGTTAATTTACGAGGCCTGTGAGTTAATTAAAATGATATTTGACCTGCTGATTGTAGCATAAAGCCATTCTTGAACACTCGGTGTCAGTTTCACCATGTGTGCAGATTGCTTTCCTGTTTTCTTCTGTGCCAAAGACACAAAGTTACGCATCAAGAAGCACATCGGGAACAATGTGGTGAAGACGATTAATCTCACGAGACCACAAAGTTTAATCACCGGGAGTTCGGGGCTTTCGCTGACACGTAATATGGGAATGTCATCGACCACTCAGATGTGCGCTAGCTTTTTATTGAAAGGAAAAGGTCACAGCCTCGTTTAACCGACACAAACCTGCTCTCAAACCTGTTCTTTGTTGACGTGCCAGAGGACAAGTAGTTACTGAAATGCAATGATGTGATGGTTCTCTCTGAAGCTGGAACTACACAGATTTCCCCAGATGCAGATTCAGATAAAGGATGTTTAGTTCATTGGGCTCTACATACATGCGTGAGCAAACACTTTCTCTGATGGCACTGAACCAGAGCAGACTGAAGCCCAAGATGGCTGACGTCACCTGTGTGATGACCCTCCACTACAGGACTTCCACCTGAGCTGGTGGCAATTCCTCAGTCCAGAGTCGAGCATCGCTGCTCCTGTTCACAGGGACATTTACTGCTGAGTGAAATCCAAGAGACAAAATCATCAGACTGAACAGGACGAAGAGTTCAGGACTGTCTCATGAAGATGGTCTCTGTCAAAATTAGTCTCTATTAAAAGATTTTGTAGCTTATGAAGTCCTCCATGGCCAAATTACCAAGCTGAAGCTGATGGTTAGGAATGTGTGCTATGGTCAAAAGCAAAAGAAAAAAGCGAGTAAGTGGACCTTGAGTTGAGATCGTCAGCAGCTGTTTTCAGGTCAATAACGAGCTGCCAACTCTGCACGAGAATATTTTAATTAGAGAAATGTCCGACCAAAAGTCCAAAACACAAAGATTCAATTTGATTAAATTTCTGATGTGAAACAAAAAAGAGTTTTTTTTTTTTTTTTTTTAATTTTTCAGAATCTGTTGTTGATTAATTTTCTGTAAAATGATTTAAGTGAACCATTTCAGCACTAGTGGACAGCTTGATTAAAACGCAGGTGAACGAGATTCATTAACGATCCTGTTTTCTTCGGCTCCAGACCCTAAAAAAACAACAACAACAACAACAACAAAAACCAAAGTTGAGACCAACGGCAGAGTATCCACGTCTCTGAAATGAGGAGGACCACAGTGAGAGAGAACCTGAAGAAGAGAAGAGGAAGCGACTTCTCTCTTTGATGTATAAATAAATAGAACAGACACGTGACTAACGAGGTTACGAAATCTAAAAGTGTCTCTTCTTGGAAAAAGTGTCTTCGATTCCACAGTTCGAAACCAAAAGGGTTCAAAGTGTTGCTTTAAAAAACGCTGTGCCTTAACAAGATACAAAAATACAGAACTATGCGAGACAGGGACTATTAAAAGAGTCTCTGTGAATACTGCGAGCTCCGTACAGCACTGTGATGTGTGGCGGAGACGTGGGCGGGGGGAGGGGAGAAGGGGAGGGGGGGTCAGTCTGCTGATGAGCCCCTGAAGGCGGCGCCGCAGGAACAGAACGACTACGTGCGACAGCAGTAGTGGAGTTCAGAGTGAGCAGACGGCCGATCTGCGAAGAGCGAGGCGCGAGGCCGGGTTCAGATGGCGCAGTCGTCCTGCGCGGCGGGGCTGAAGGCGGAGCTCCGCAGGGCGTCCATGCAGTTGACCAGGATGAGCGTGCCGGTCAGATGCTTCCAGCGCTTGGTGATGGGGTTCTTCATCTTGTCCAGGCCCATGTGCAGCTCCTGGATCACGTCCCTGTAGCTGTCGCCGATCTGGGCGGCCCACGTGACCAGGAAGTCGTACGCCGGCTTCCACATGGCCTGGAGAGAGAGAGAGAGAGAGAGAGAGAGAGAGAGAGAGAGAGAGAGAGAGAGAGAGTTTGTACAGAACACAGCTTCAAGAAGTTTTAACAAAAACTAGTAAAAACGAGCAGATTCCATCGGTTTGAACATCTTCACAGTGAAGACGGTTTCTTACCTGGTCGACTGTTTCTTCTTCTATGACCTCACGTCATCGACACCACAGCATTAAATGAACCAACAATTTAGACTAAGAAAGCTTCCGGTAAATACCCGCCTTACTGTGTGTGTCATTCACGTCACAACAGCCCATTGTTTTCTATGAACAGCGACTGAACGGATCTCCGTACCTCACTGTCCACCACGCCGCTCTTGTCGCGATGCGGCGCCTCGTAAGCGTCCATCTGCTGGCGGGAAACCTTGGCGAGCTTCTCGGCCAGCTCCCTCCAGCGCCCGGCCAGCTCCACGGCCGTGGTCAGGAGGACGAAGTCCATGACGAGTCTGGCCACGAGACCCTGACAGTCCATCTTCAGCAGAGCCTGCGGGGGGGGGGGGGGGCACAAGAGGTTCAGACTCAGAGACACATGTGGGGCCTTAAAAAAGAAAGTCAGATATGAGCTGAGCGCGGAGCAGAGGGCGAGGACGGGGTAAGAGAGAGGACCACAGTAAATTGTTAACAAGGTCTGTGCGGAGAGAAACTGAGTCAGTGGAGTTTGACTAAAACCACACGCTACAAAGAGACTAAGAAATGTACATCTACAGGTTTCACTCCACCGACTTGATCCGCTGTTATTTTCCACAGGCTGCCCCCCCAATCCCCCTGCAAATCTCAGCTTTGTGCATTTTTCAGATGCTTTCTGGTGGAAATAGAAATAAGAGCCTCGTGCTGCTTCAACGGCAACACTCAGGATTTATGTCACATCTGAAGCGAGGGCAGGGAAAAGCCCGGGAACCAATACTGAGAGACGCAGCGGGACACTGAGGGGGAAACAGAACACGCCATGATACAACAACAAGATCAAGTGTAAAGCCGCGCTCGCTCCTCTTAAAGGCAGCACGCAGACGACTACAGACCGTCCTGAGGGGCGCGTCGGAGGAAACCTCAGGGTCACTAATGAACAGAGATCGAGAGGCTTTCAAAGTTTGGACAGTTGAACAACATCTCCATCCTCAGGCCTCCTGCTGCGCGAGGAGAGAGGAGAGGAAGAAGAAGAAGAAGTAATGATGATAGTAATAGGGTTTATTGTTCAGCTCATTTGAAAACCAAGTTACAACGAAAATAAATGCTTAAAGAAAAGCATAGATCAAAGATATTAAACTGGACCAGATTAGAATTAAAACAACTAAAACAAAAATCAAGTAAAATATAATAAAAAAAAAAAGAAAGTTAAGGTCAAATCAAGCAAAATAAAAACACTAACACAAAACTTCCCAAAACTTTCCCAACGGATAAAAATTCTTTCAGAAATTTCCTCATTTTCCAAAAATTTCATTTTTCTAAAATTTCACTTTAATGTTAATGACACTTTCTACCATTATGATCACTTTTCCAAAATGTCCCTAAAAAATGTCTCATGTTCCAAAAATTCAAATACTGTCATAACTTTTCCAAAACTTTTCCCACCATAAAGAAAATGTCCACACTTTCAAAAAAATGTCTTTCCTTTGCAAGTTGTTTTCACTTCAAACCAAATTGGTCTTTCACACACTCACACAAACACACACGCACACACACACACACACACACACACACACACACACACACACACACACACACACAAACACACACACACACACAGAGGTGGATTTAAAGCTCCACTCTGGCCTTCAGTACCACTTGCAGGAATGTGTGGAACGACAGGATACGAAGGGGGGAGGAGGAGGAGGAGGAACGAGGGAGGGGGTTGAGGTGGGGGAGGGGGTGAGGAATGCAGATGCCATGCTCCAGCAGCTTGTTTCACTGAGAGGAGAGGCTGTGGACCAATCAGACACCGCTGATGTCGCTGAGCTGCCACCACAGAAGAAGACGGCTCGGCCGCTTCGTTTGTTTGTCTCCGGGTCTTTGTGGACGCGGAGAGGAAGAGACCGCCAGGGAGATAAACCTTCTGACAAGCACCTCTTTCCTCACTGGAGAACAACGACAGGAAATCCCCACCAAAATAAAGCAGATCACTTCCTGTCTTACTACAGCTTTAAAGTCAGGAGCGCTGCTTGGTAACAATGTTGTGTTTTGTTTAGTGGAGACAATAAAGTTGGATTGACAACTTCAAACAAATGTTTAGATCCAGGATAAACATCAGCTGAGCGTCTGCCGTTGTTTCAACTTGTGTTATATTCTGACAACATGTCATCTCCTGTTTACATCACCCAGAGCAACCAGAGAGACACACAACACGACCACAGAGACACACAACGTGACCAGAGAGACACACAACACGACCACAGAGACACACAACGTGACCAGAGAGACACACAACACGACCACAGAGACACACAACGTGACCAGAGAGACACACAACACGACCACAGAGACACACAACTTGACCACAGAGACACACAACACGACCACAGAGACACACAACGTGACCAGAGAGACACACAACATGTCATCTCCTGTTTACATCACCCAGAGCAACCAGAGAGACACACAACACGACCACAGAGACACACAACGTGACCAGAGAGACACACAACACGACCACAGAGACACACAACGTGACCAGAGAGACACACAACACGACCACAGAGACACACAACGTGACCAGAGAGACACACAACACGACCACAGAGACACACAACGTGACCACAGAGACACACAACACGACCACAGAGACACACAACGTGACCAGAGAGACACACAACATGTCATCTCCTGTTTACATCGCCCAGAGCAACCAGAGAGACACACAACACGACCACAGAGACACACAACGTGACCAGAGAGACACACAACACGACCACAGAGACACACAACGTGACCAGAGAGACACACAACACGACCACAGAGACACACAACTTGACCACAGAGACACACAACACGACCACAGAGACACACAACGTGACCAGAGAGACACACAACACGACCACAGAGACACACAACGTGACCAGAGAGACACACAACACGACCACAGAGACACACAACACGACCACAGAGACACACAACATGACCACAGAGACACACAACATGACCACAGAGACACACATGACCGCAGAGAGATACAATATGACCAGAGAGACACACGACCAGAGAGACACACAACGTGACCACAGAGACAAACAACATGACTACAAAGACACACAACATGACCAGAGAGACACACAACATGATCAGAGAGACACACAACATGACCACAGAGACACACAACATGACCGCAGAGAGATACAATATGACCACAGAGACACACAACATGATCAGAGAGACACACAACATGACCACAGAGACACACAACATGACCACAGAGACACACATGACCGCAGAGAGATACAATATGACCAGAGAGACACACAACGTGATCAGAGAGACACACAACATGACCACAGAGACACACATGACCGCAGAGAGATACAATATGACCACAGAAACACACAACATGACCACAGAGACACACAACATGACTACAAAGACACACAACATGACCAGAGAGACACACAACGTGATCAGAGAGACACACAACATGACCACAGAGACACACAACATGACCGCAGAGACACACAACATGACTACAAAGACACACAACATGACCAGAGAGACACACAACGTGATCAGAGACACACAACATGACCACAGAGACACACAACATGACCGCAGAGACACACAACATGACTGCAGAGAGATACAACATGACCACAGAGACACACAACATGACTGCAGAGAGATACAATATGACCACAGAATGACCAGAAAGGGACACAACATGCGTCCTCGGTCAGCACTGTGCTGTCACACTGAGGACAGGAGATGGAGATGGTTTATTAAAGAGTGTGTTGACGTCCGTCTCACTGGTCGGAGCTTTGAGAAGTTTTGTGAAGCTGCACTTTCATCTTTTCTTGGCACATCTGAGTGGTTGGAAAACGTCCTGGCTGCTGTAAATTTTTGATGGCGCGTTGTAAAGTATTTATCACTGAGCGTTGTGTCCTGCGAGTCTGTGGCCTGATTTTTAAACTAATAATTGCGCCGCAGCAGAAGAGGCCGGTGCGGCGTCATTACAGCCAGTTAAACGGCGTCCACGCACCGCCGCAGCTCTCTGCCACCGAGGAGGAATTAAACGCTGTGCTGTGTTTTTCCAAAATGTCAGCTGGTCTTTGTGGACGGGTGATGGGACTCTCTGAGTGTGTGTGTGTGGGTGTGTGTGTGTGTGTGCTTTAGTTAAATGCCACAGAGTTTGTTTCACCAGCTCAGCAATCAGCACTGTGAGGCCCTGCAGCTCCCCCCGCTGCATAAATCATCTGCTTGTCAAAACTAGAAGAAAATTCCTGCAGACATATTTTCAAAGATAAAGTTGATGTGGGAACGAAGCGGACAGTTCAATCATGTCTGTCGTTACACAGGGACACACACACACACACACACACTCCCTCTGCTTTCACAGAAAACAGCAGAACTAAACCCTCGGTACGAGCGACACTGAGGTTTCTTATAAATGACTTGTTTCTTCCGTCTTCCTGTTTCTGTTTTTCCTCTCGGCAACAGAACTGACACTCAATCTCTCCACTTCAATCTCCTCTTTATTATTTTTCGATCCCATCTTCATTTTCTATCTGACTTCCTCTCTACCTGAGACACACAACATGACTGCAGAGAGATACAACATGACCACAGAGACACACAACATGACCGCAGAGACACACAACATGATCAGAGAGACACAACATGACCGCAGAGAGATACAATATGACCAGAGAGACACACAACGTGATCAGAGAGACACACAACATGACCACAGAGACACACAACATGACCGCAGAGAGATACAATATGACCACAGAGACACACAACATGACCAGAGAGACACACAACATGACTACAAAGACACACAACATGACCAGAGAGACACACAACGTGATCAGAGAGACACACAACATGACCACAGAGACACACAACATGACCGCAGAGACACACAACATGACTACAAAGACACACAACATGACCAGAGAGACACACAACGTGATCAGAGAGACACACAACATGACCACTGAGACACACAACATGACCACAGAGACACACAACATGACTACAAAGACACACAACATGACCAGAGAGACACACAACGTGATCAGAGAGACACACAACATGACCACAGAGACACACAACATGACCGCAGAGAGATACAATATGACCACAGAGACACACAACGTGACCGCAGAGAGATACAATATGACCACAGAGACACACAACGTGACCGCAGAGAGATACAATATGACCAGAGAGACACACAACGTGATCAGAGAGACACACAACATGACCGCAGAGAGATACAATATGACCACAGAGACACACAACATGACCGCAGAGAGATACAATATGACCACAGAGACACACAACATGACCGCAGAGAGATACAATATGACCACAGAGACACACAACATGACCGCAGAGAGATACAATATGACCACAGAGACACACAACGTGATCACAGAGACACACAACATGACCACAGAGACACACAACATGACTGCAGAGAGATACAATATGACCACAGAGACACACAACATGACCGCAGAGAGATACAATATGACCAGAGAGACACACAACGTGATCAGAGAGACACACAACATGACCACAGAGACACACAACATGACTGCAGAGAGATACAATATGACCACAGAGACACACAACATGACCGCAGAATGACCAGAAAGGGACACAACATGCGTCCTCGGTCAGCACTGTGCTGTCACACTGAGGACAGGAGATGGAGATGGTTTATTAAAGAGTGTGTTGACGTCCGTCTCACTGGTCGGAGCTTTGAGAAGTTTTGTGAAGCTGCACTTTCATCTTTTCTTGGCACATCTGAGTGGTTGGAAAACGTCCTGGCTGCTGTAAATTTTTGATGGCGCGTTGTAAAGTATTTATCACTGAGCGTTGTGTCCTGCGAGTCTGTGGCCTGATTTTTAAACTAATAATTGCGCCGCAGCAGAAGAGGCCGGTGCGGCGTCATTACAGCCAGTTAAACGGCGTCCACGCACCGCCGCAGCTCTCTGCCACCGAGGAGGAATTAAACGCTGTGCTGTGTTTTTCCAAAATGTCAGCTGGTCTTTGTGGACGGGTGATGGGACTCTCTGAGTGTGTGTGTGTGGGTGTGTGTGTGTGTGTGCTTTAGTTAAATGCCACAGAGTTTGTTTCACCAGCTCAGCAATCAGCACTGTGAGGCCCTGCAGCTCCCCCCGCTGCATAAATCATCTGCTTGTCAAAACTAGAAGAAAATTCCTGCAGACATATTTTCAAAGATAAAGTTGATGTGGGAACGAAGCGGACAGTTCAATCATGTCTGTCGTTACACAGGGACACACACACACACACACACACTCCCTCTGCTTTCACAGAAAACAGCAGAACTAAACCCTCGGTACGAGCGACACTGAGGTTTCTTATAAATGACTTGTTTCTTCCGTCTTCCTGTTTCTGTTTTTCCTCTCGGCAACAGAACTGACACTCAATCTCTCCACTTCAATCTCCTCTTTATTATTTTTCGATCCCATCTTCATTTTCTATCTGACTTCCTCTCTACCTTTCCCATCTGCAGCCTCTACGCTCCATCTCAGCCGCCGCACTGTGGCTTTGTGATTTCATTCCTGCTCCAGTTTTGCTTTAAACCTTCTTCCTCATCTCTGCACCTTTTCATGAACAAACTGAAACCTCAAAAAAACAGAATCCTGGGGATCCTGGAGTGAGACTGAAGGCTGCGGCTGCTGGTTTTGACTTTCTACCTCATATCTGAACTCTCTTCATAAAGTGGCTCAGAAATAACCCGCACATTCCCAAACGAGGCCAAACTCTCCAGAGAGCGAGTGATCCGTTGTTCGGTCAATTATTCCAAAAGCGGCAGTTTGCCACACCCAGCCGCTGAAGGAGGGGAGAGGAGGAAGTGAAGGGAAGGTGGCCGGGGGAATGTGGAGGAAAAATGTTCATTTGTGTACAAAAATGGCAAAGCGCAGAGCTAATCGCACATAATGGGCCGGGGCGGCCTCGCCAGTTTTCAGAGAAGTCCTCCTCCAGAAATAGGATATTGTTATTATTCCCAGGCTCTATCTGCCACACTGATCTCACTGCAAATAATTCAGCAGGGTCAGACGCTCGGCTGCAGAGCTGAGCGAGAGCTTTGAAATGAAAATCCCCCCATTAGCACCGAGAGACAACAAAGGTACCACCTCTGTGGTCTCACGCCTCAAGACTTCATGGAATCTGCAGCGGGTACACCGGAGGAGGAGGAGGAGGAGGAGGAGGAGGAAGAACAGGAAGGAGGAGGAGGAGGGTTTTCCCTGGTGCTCCTCTTTCTTCAGTTGAACGGGAGGAAATCAGACTGAAGCTCACAGAGGGATTCAGTCTGATTTAACAATTATATTCATAACTGGTTAATCTATCATTTATTTTCTCTGTTAATGGTTTTGTTAATGAATTGTGAAGAAAATTGCACATTATAATTTCCCACAAGTGCAACTGAGAACGTGTTTTGTTCAACCAACAGGTTGAAACAGGCTGAAATTCTCACACACAGCTCAGAACATCATTGAGTTAAAGCTCCTCCAGTGTAAAGGTGTGTGTCCATGTGTAGTGTGATTATAGATCAGCTCTAGCTTCTATATTAATACTGTGAAAGTATCAAAGCCTCAGTCCACAGAGAAATGCACACAGCCTGTATTCAGAAACTGAGCCTTAAAACCAGCCGTCAGGACTTCTGGAACTTTGTGATGTCACAACAAAGCAGTCACCAAGCCCCGCCCACTTGGAAACCACATTGAGATGGTTTTTGGTTCTTAAAACCACAAATATATCTCCTTATGGATCAACACTTCAAATAATACACAGAAGAAGAAGAAAACTATGGAGCTTTAAAACCAATAAGCACTGGTCTCTGTGTCTGTATTTACAAACTATGAACGCAAAGAAAATACAAAGTCTATATATACATATACATATATATATATGCAGTAAGTAACGTACCGACGTCTGACTGTTGATGAATATAGATTCACTGTCAAGTCAGTAGGATTCATCCACTGGGGACCGTGAACAACTAAATGTCTTAAGTGATCCCCTGGTTTCTCTTCTCCAGTTGAAAACCTCCTCATTTACCAGACGACGTGTCCCTCTCCCCTGGTGCCACCGCGAAGTTGACGTTTCTGGTTCAGAATTAATTAATCTTCTCGACAACATTAATTTCTCTCACTTTGCATTTTTGATTTCTGTCTAAATCCCCAAAGGCAGCAGCTCGAGAGATGGAGAGAGCCGGTAAAGACCTGCTCACAATTAGCCAACTCAGCTCAGTGCCTTTGTTGAAACTGCATAATTTCCTCACGGTATAAAGTCAGTGAGAAACTGAGGAGCACTAGTGTTGTGTATCAAGATTGGAAACGCTCCCAGAGTGTAAAGAAGTCTTGTTTTCCATGATACAGTATCAAATCAAGTCTTTACAGCTGCTTCCAAAACAGCTGGAGGGAAGAGGCTACTGTTGAATCTTTTTTAATCTTTATCTAAACCTGAAAAACTTGAGGGAAGCAGCTGTGAGCACATCAATAACATATAATCAATAAGTTTTAAATAGATACAGTGAACCTGTTGGGAAACTTTACATATCTTATTTCCACATCCAGCAGTTACAGATCGCCATGAATGAATCTCAGTCCAGTGTTCCCTCTCTTTCTTTTAGCTCTGTGTTTGGTCTCCTCCAGCTCCTGAGGGAAGTCTCTGGCTCTTTAGCTGCTAAATGCTGCAGTGTGTTCAGCAGCTGCTCTGACTGAGTGTCTGCTGTTGATTACGCCGTGAGAGCGGAGAGAGTGAACAAGGGAGAAGTTGCAGAAAGCAAAACAAGAGCCGAGAGAAACCACAGCGCTGGATTATAATTATTGGGTTCATCGCTACGAGTCTGAAGAGTGTCCTGACCAAGACAACGCAAGACGACAAACACAACATACGCTGCAAAGTCAGAATTAAAAACTAATGTTGTTTTTAAAAATCAGGGCTATCATTTCTGATACGATCATATAAAGAGTTCATCCTGAAACAACCGGAGAGCGGCTCTACAACCATAAAGATAACAAACACTTCACCAAACATATTTTTGCTGTTATTTCTCATGTAATTCAGATGTTATTGCAGCTTCCGTGCACTATAAGTGAAGAAATATCGCTCCGTGTTCTCACACTGTGTCTGAAAACCACAGAACAAGAACTACATGTCCGCCTGTAGTGCAGCCGCCGCTGACAGTAAACAAAAATCATTATCTGTTATGTGACTTATTTCACCTGTCAGAGATAACGCTCCAGTTACTCTGCCACTGGTCCGTGTGCAGAGGCGAGGTCTGGGTCAAGGAGGATTATGGGAAGGATACGGAGGTCGTATGGGCCTGCAGGCGCCTGCAGGTCCAACAACTGGAGCTTCTGTTTCGAATCCGAACAATGAAGCAGGAAACATCTGCCGGCCTGAGATCCAACAGACACAAACCTGAATCCTTTCCCTCATCCGCCGACAACAACAACACAAGCTCCTCACAAAACAATCTCACATCAGACTGTTCTGATGCGGCTTCATTCACACAGATGTTAACATCTGACAGCATCCAGAGTGAATCAATGAATCAAACTATCGAATCCAATTCTTATTAATTCATTAGAGTCTGCTTCAAACACTCGACAGGAAACGGTCCAGTCATGTGTCACGTTAAGAGCAAAAGCAAAAGAGTCAAAGATTATTATGTGTAACTGTTGTGATACAGAAGGTTAAACCAGGTGAAAATATAAGAAATAAAAATAATAATTCCAAAAGCACGAACACAGTTTCATAAAAACAGGGGGTTCAGTCTGTTCCACTCGGTTCAGCTTGTTGTTTTCTGCTTCTTTCTTTTTCTTAAATAATAACTGGGAGAGGCCTCGACCCATCAGGAGGCTGGCACAGTGACACATGATGAATCTCAACCTGTTCTCCTGAGCTTCAGTCTGAAAGCTCAGGCTTGTTACTGCTTGCTGCAAAAAAAAAAGAAAACCAAACCCCCTGAGACCAAACCATCACAACTGGTAACAGACTGTTCGGGTGTATCAATATGTAGAAGTATCTATCAATTATAAATCATTTATTTGCTGCTGCTGTTGGAAATTCAAATTAAAAGTGAGTGTGGAAAGAGAGTAAATGGCAGGAGGGTCATTAATATAATTATAATCTATCCTCTCAGGACCATGAATATCTACAGCTCATGTGTCTTTAATAGATCTGTTCATTTTCTATTAATTTACATTTAAGTGTTGAGGAAGGGAAATGTTTACTCTGATGGTGGCGCTAAAGAAAAAGTCATGAGGTCACCAAAGTAATCAGGGTTTATCCTCTGGGGAGCAGGAATGTGCTCTGTGAGTCCAGAAGCAGATTGAACACTCAGACAGAGCAATGACTCATTAACAGACATTATTTTACTTAGGCACGCCTGCTTGATTATGACATCACAAGGCTTCAGGCAATATTTGGATTGATACGGTTCAATAAAGTTTAGTTTAAACTGGCAGCTTCTCACTATCCCACTATTATTTTACTGTCTATTACTGTAACATGTGTCTACATGTTGTGCTAATGGCATTTTTCTTCCATGCTCCAATAAAGTCATTGACCTGCAGGGATCCCAGATGCAAAACGTCTGGCTTCCAGGATCCATCTGTGGCCATTATTAAAGCTCCTCCAGTGTAAAGGTGTGTGTCCATGTGTAGTGTGATTATAGATCAGCTCTAGCTTCTATATTAATACTGTGAAAGTATCAAAGCCTCAGTCCACAGAGAAATGCACACAGCCTGTATTCAGAAACTGAGCCTTAAAACCAGCCGTCAGGACTTCTGGAACTTTGTGATGTCACAACAAAGCAGTCACCAAGCCCCGCCCACCTGGACCCACCATCCAAACCTTGCAGGATTTGGTTTCTCTGAGTGTTTTTACCTGAAATCTGCTATATTTTTATTGGATCACTCAGAAAACAGTCAGCCAATCAGAAGAGAGGCTCAGAGCCTCCTCTCTTCTGATTGGCTCACTGACCTGTTGTTACTAGAGCTGCAGAGAGAAGCCTGAGAGAGGAGATGTAAAACTACACTGAGATGGTTTTTATATCTTCTGATGGATCAACACTTCAAATTAAAATAATTAGGACCTTTAAAATCAACAAACATATCCTGGTTTGAGAACTGGGATGTTTTGTATCTTATTATACGTAAATATAAAGACAACAATGACCCACCTGAGGAGCAACAAATATACAGCCTGTGTGTACATACACTGCTGACGGTCCCTTTCTCCACCAACAATCAAAGCGGGCCAGAACGGATTCAGACATTTGAGCACAAAAGCAGCTCTTCTGCTGCGACCACAGTGCTTTTGATTTGGTTCTCTTTCTTCTAAAAATAGACGTCCGTCCATGTCAAATGACACACCGACAAATCATAAGAGATAGTCCTCTCCAAAGACATAGAAAACAATTGATTTGCAAGAGAGGAGAGGGAGATAAGGATTTCCTCTGACAGTCTGTAGACTCGGTTCAGCTTTTGTGAGGCCCACACATGCGACTAAATCCACTTTTTCAGAGGATGGAAAACAAACATCAGATGTTTGCACGAGGCACAAACGGCATATTTGTGTCAGTTAAACAAAAAGCCTTGGTGATTTCACATTTGCTGGATGGCTGCGTGCTCTGATTGTCCCCGCACTAACCAGTAGTTTAGCTGTAATCCTGACAGAAATAACATAAAAACAGACCTACATTCAGAAATGAATTGTGACTCCCAGAGAGGGCATATTTTCAGTCACCACCTTTTATTATGTTCTTTTCCATGCTGCAGTTTCTCTGTCTATAAATGGGTCTAACTAGTGTTTACAACATTGAGCAAATTACAGTGTTTCTGCTGCGTGTTACTTCAGCTGTAGTCGCGTCCATGACCTCTGACGGAGACTCTCAGTAGGATAAAACCCTGACGGGGAGACAAAGTGTAGGAGCAGTGGTGTAAAGGCAGAAGGGGGAAGCTTCCGTCGTATTTCAAACAGGCACAGACACATGAAATTCAAAGTTTTACGGAGCATTAGTCAGACTGGGTGCGATGCTGTTTAAGCTTTGAGGATGAGAATCACTACCCAGACTGCCTGAGGTGACACTGAACATCCACATTTCCATGACAAGAAGATGCGCAGCCGAGTGAGTGAGATGTGTTTGCACATTTACAGTGAACACATTTTGACTGAATATAAAGAGAGAGAAAAGCAGGAGGCGTGAACGCTGCCCGCCGTCTCGCTGCAGACACATCTGTTCACTTTAGAGGAATAAAATCCAGACTACTGTCGAACTTGGCTGAGGAGTAACCATCTGATATTCTAATTATAGTGGAACGCCGTCTGGAAAAGACACAGTTCTGTCGCTGTAAGAACAGACGAGTTTACGCTGCGAGTTCGCTGTCGATCTACACATGACAAGTACCTGTGGCTCAGTTTTAATCATAAAGTGTAAATAACAGCCTGTGGTCCCATTTCTACAATGACTTTATACCGTGAATACAAAACTGAGTCTGTTTCATTAAGATGCTTCACTGCGCCGTTTTCCCCCCGCAAGGGCTTTGATTCATATGTACATAAAGACGGAAAATTATCAGAGCAGCCAGAGCAATCAATTGGATTTATAGGATCAGCAGGGGGTATACAAACTGCACACTAACCCTGCAACTCAAACAACAAACAAAGTATTCCCCTGCTCTCCACTGCACCTCAGGTCCTGATTAGACCCCGATGCCTACACAGCAGTTATCGACTGCACTCCCAGCTGAATTAGCCGACTGGACCGCAGCCTGAAGCCTAAAGCCTAAAGCCTAAAGCAGCTGTGGGCAGATGACAGGAGGGAGGAAGGATTGTGCTCCGAGAGAGAGAGAAATCTCCTACCAGGAGGATACTGACAGAAACACATGGCCATTTAATTGGACACATGAAGGACAAACACATGCAGCTCAGACTCGAGATGTAAAACTAGAGGGAAAGCAATTTGCATTTTCTTCAAATCAATGACTTGGAGAAAATGCAAAGTCACTGCGACAGAGGAGGATGCCAAAGGCTATAACTTACCGTCAGAAGCTCTTTCTGGAAGGACTTCCTCTCTTTGCTCTCTGTGTTGTTGCAGTCCTCCTTCAGCTTCTCCAGAACCGACGCCACCCTCTCGGGTTCGCTGTCCAGCTCCGCGCGGCAGAAATGCGTCAAGGGCAGGTTGATGTACCCGAGGGAGTCAGCAAACGCCCGCCAGTTGCCGATGTTCTCCATCAGTATAGTTCTTACAGAGGCGTAGATGTACGTGAGGAACTTGCAGGGCTTCAGTATTTGCTCCAGGAACAGTGAAGTTGTAAGGTCGGGCCCGCTGAAGTAAATGGGCTTAACTTTGCCGACCACCAGCACGTTCTTCGCGTGGACGAATCCCAATCTGCCCTGATAGTATCCAATGTACCACTCTTTTGTCCACAACTGGCCCTTCAGCTTGATCTTCTCCTCGCTCAGCAGAGCTACAAAGTCTCCTTTTTTGTACTCGAGTAAGTACTGGTTTTTAGTTTGTCGGATGACGGTTTTGATTAGCTTTC
Organism: Seriola aureovittata; assembly: GCF_021018895.1. NCBI lineage: Eukaryota > Metazoa > Chordata > Actinopteri > Carangiformes > Carangidae > Seriola > Seriola aureovittata. The sequence continues at coordinate 2,119,861 of NC_079374.1, read as the reverse complement.
CAAACTTTAGGTTGTTTATCCGCCGGTCCTGGAAAACAGGGTACTTGGTGGTGATGGCAAGAGGCGACAAGACGATCTTGCCGACTTCCTTCTTCTTCAGGAAGCGCCGTTGCACTGATGTCTTTGGGCCTGCTTTGGGGGGTGGTGTCGGTGTCTGGACACAAAACTGAGCCAGTATACAATCTTGGTCGTCTTTGATCTGGATTCTTAAGGTGAAATCAGAAACGTCGTCAGCGTTGCGTGAGGCAATGACATAGACGAGCCTGCTGACTTTACCTAGTTTAACCTGGAAGCCCCGGACCACTCTGGCTTGCTCACTAGCCTTTACCTCATAGTTGGCCATGTTGGAGTAAACCCCAACGCGGAGGTCCTGTGGTCTGGACAAGACAAACTGGTGCTTACCCCAAAGCTGCAGCGCTACTGGGGGTACAGCCTGCGCCTGTTTGCCAACCTCACTCACCAACAGTGTCTTCGGGGCACAATCATGGCCAAACATCGCCACGACTGTCTTGAAGGACGGGTGAATATGTTTGGGACCGTACACTCCTAAGGTGATCTTTTTAACCACATGTTCCCAGACCGTGGAGTCTGGAGCTATGGACTTGGACTGAGCCACGACACACACGTACATGCACGGTTCAAGGTTATCCAGGCACACCTGAACCATGTCGCCGTATATGTAGGCCTGAGGAATGGGAGTGTAAGGTCCCTCTTTACAATCACTCCTGACACACAAGATCTCTGTGGTCTGCCTGCTCTCAATTTTCACCACGACAGACACTTTCATCTCCAGGGTAACGGTAGTTTTGATCTCCATGTTGCTGAGTTTGATCTCCACCACAGGGCTGACGGTGGTGCAGCGATCATTGTTCAGCTCTAGCGGTGGGTCCAGCAGAGCTTTGATTGAGATCTGCTGGGTGTCCCCGGGGGCCACGTGGCCCTCAGGTATGTGGATGCTGATGTTGGTGTCTGGAAGCTGGACAGCACCTCCTGAGCTGTCCAGCCGACAGACTATGTTGGTTTCCACCGGCTGTGTTTGTCCCCAGCCTGGATTCTGGCCCAGGGAGTCCAAGTCGTGGCAGGACCTGGCCAGCTTGCGGTGGGTGAGCCACGCAGTCCGGAAATCCTCCCTGCTCTGGAACTGCTCTGGTGCCGGCGCTTTCAGGCCTCCAAAGAAACCGGTGGAGGCCTGAGGGGCGTCCGACTGAGCCTGCAGGATGGACAGCTCAGACAGACTGTAGGAGCGTTTGCTTCTAAAAAACGGGTTGTCCCTGCGCAGCGTTTGCCCCACCCCCACCGTGGGACTGAGAGGGTTCATGTTTAAGACGCCACTGCCAAATCCATTGATGTCGGCAGTGATGCTGGTGGAGTTGGGCACTGATGGAGCGAGCGTGTCAAACAGAAGGAGGTCGACTGATTTCTCATTACTGTTCTGATCTAGGGGGCTCTGAGGACCCCCGTTTAGGAAAGGGTTTGTAGAGGAATTGGTTGCTGCGAAAGGGTTTCCGTTTTGGAAGGTGGTTGGTTTCAGAATCACCCCCGCCCACTCCCCTAAAAGGTCCATTTCTTTAGCCGCCTCCTCATTACAGTCTCCCACAGTGTCAATCATCCCACTGTCGCTGAAGGACGAGTCTCTGTAGTTGATGGGCTCCACGTACGCTGCAGGGATGTAACCCATCTCTGTGTTGTTGTGGGCGTACCACCACTCTGCTCCTGATGAGTCCAGAACGTAGAGGCGGTCCCCTTTGGAGAACTTCAGGGTGGTGAAGCTGGATGGGCAGTAGTCCTTTATGGCAACGACTTCCCTGGCAGCACCGAAGGAGGCGGTTGCGTCCAGGCGTAAGGCACTGGGAGAAGGCACTGTGAAAATAAAAAAAATTACATCAGGTAGAGGTGGATGATATATCAGACTGTGACTTTGTTCTGTTAAATGCATCTTTCAGTTTTTAGCAGCTGACCTTTGACATCGGTGAGACTGGCTTCTGACACTCCTTCGCTGAGATCGATGAGCGTCCCTTCAGACTTGCAGCGAGGCAGAGAAGTGTTGTTGTTGGTGGTGGCTCTGATTCGATGGGCAGCCATGTTTGGACCCGTCACTGTGCACCACTGTGCCGGTGTGTTCAGGCTACTCTAATGGGTTTCCTTCAACTGGTGGCCAAGTCAGACATCAACAGCCTCCCATGGTCTCTGAAAGACACAGGAAATATTGGATTATATTCAATTAAACAAAGAAAGAGTTGCACTGTTCTAAAAATCGACCTTTAAGTATTTCTTTATATCTATATATCTATATTTTTTTATTTAAAGGTCCATATTTTACACTTTTCCAGTATTTTATTTGTTATTCATTTCTCTGTGCACTGAGCGCTTTGATACAGTATTAATATAGAACCTAGACCTGCTTTATAATCAAACAACACATGGACATCTACTTATATACAATATGGACCTTTAAAGGTTAATGTCTTCAGTAGGAACCAATGAGCTCGGAGCTGACAGCAGCAGAGGAGGGAAGTCAGAAAGTACTGCTCTTTCCATTGACAGTAATTCACAGTAATATCACCAGCCTTATCATTTAATAGGGTAATTACTGTGGAGGATGTACTGATAATGTATCATGTTCTGGTTTTGTAGCAGTTTTAATTTGAAGAAAATAGTTGCGTGTCAAATGAAGAGCAAGTACGTTTTACAGTTACTGTACCAACAGCTTTGCAATTAATTATGTATATTTAAAAAAAACAGTAAAGTTCACATATGAGGAATGGTTCACTTGATCCTGTGTGGCAACCAGAGTCAGTTCTTTCTGTGATGCTTTGAAAACGGCTGCACTTTTTGTAAATAATGAAACGCGCTGCAAGTTTTTAAATATTAATTTTCCACTCTGTTTACCAGTGTGTTAACGATCCCAGAAATCATGTATCATGTAAGGGATAAATTGATATGAATAAATAAACTGATATCCATTAATCAACATTAATCAAGCATGCATTTATAAGTCAAGCAGCCGAAACTCTGCGTGAAATTATTTTGTTATTCTGTTTAGACCGATTTTCTAATCCTCCTGTTGGTCTTTGATTCTGTGCTAGAAGAGCCAAACTCCTGAGGGTGGCTGGGGGATCGAAGTTATTTTAGAAGGACTTTAATCACACACATATTTATGCACATCCACTTCACACTGACAGTTACTGCTTAGTTTATGTTGATTTGTTGCACATTAAAAGCCTATAAGCAACAAACTGAAAAACATTCTGGATTCAAAGTGGGTTGAAAATCACAGTTAAAGGGCAATGAACAACATCAACAAGACACATTTCAAAAAGGCGAGAAGGTGGGGTGTCAGGACATTTGAGTATGTTGTTTAACACAGAATGATCTCCAGTTTAAAGCTCCTCCAGTGTAAAGGTCTGTGTCCATGTGTAGTGTGATTATAGATCAGGTCTAGCTTCTATATTAATACTGTGAAAGTATCAAAGCCTCAGTCCACAGAGAAATGCACACAGCCTGTATTCAGAAACTGAGCCTTAAAACCAGCCGTCAGGACTTCTGGAACTTTGTGATGTCACAACAAAGCAGTCACCAAGCCCCGCCCACCTGGACCCACCATCCAAACCTTGCAGGATTTGGTTTCTCTGAGTGTTTTTACCTGAAATCTGCTATATTTTTATTGGATCACTCAGAAAACAGTCAGCCAATCAGAAGGAGGCTCAGAGCCTCCTCTCTTCTGATTGGCTCACGACCTGTTGTTACTAGAGCTCCAGAGAGAAGCCTGAGAGAGGAGATGTAAAACTACACTGAGATGGTTTTTGGTTTTTAAAACCACAAATATATCTTCTTATGGATCAACACTTCATATAAAACACAGAAGAAGAAGAAAATATGGAGGTTTAACAACACCTTATACAGTAATACAATACAGTGTCATAGAAACACTGGAATAACTATGGTTTGTTATTTGTTTTTTGCTTATTAGTTTGTTATTTGTAACATTTCTACCCATCATGCCTCAGCCATTATGTCCCTAACAGTTAGCTTTTATCCAGATTTTATCAACACCACTGTTCTCTCTGTAAATATGATGACAGCAAAAAGAAGAAGATGAAACAAATGGGTGAAGAATTGCAAACAAACAGCAGATGTGGGTCAGTGGAACACACATGGGTTTGAGAGACACCACCAGGCTTTTTAGTTCAATCCATAATTCATAGTGGTGTCAGCTCAGGGACGACACGCTGCACGGAGAGGAAGACGCTGATCGTTTACTACTGACTCACTGCTGCAGCAGGAAGCATCCAGCTGGAGCAGATCTGAAGAGCCTTGCCAACAAAGGCCACAAGTGCTCCACTCAATTAACACCAATTTATATCTTTATATTATATAATGTACTGATGCTGATGGAGAGATTCTCAGGATCCTGGCTTGAGTTGATCGGAGTTTGTTTTGACAGTTTAATGTTATTTATTTGACTAACTGACTGTTAGGCAAAGAGGCTTTTATAACAGCAGACCTTTTGCAGGTGTCACTGATAACAATAACAATGGCTCTGTTGTAATCCAGTGTCCCAGTGAACTGTGATAGTGAGCCAGCGTGCACAGTGCCAGGACCCTGAAACTGGAGCAGCTAAATGGAATTCAGCCGCCATTCGTTTTTATTATTTACACCTGTGCTTTTGTCTTCAGTGAAAAAGGCCTATTGTGTTGTGATTATGTGATTTTATCATGGTATGTGTTCACACAGTTCTGTTAAATAAGCATCTGTCTGTGCATGTTGTCATTAAGTTTCTCTGGAGATGCTAATGCTGCTCCGCTGGTGGGTTCCACCACTCCAGGCCAGGCTGAAATATCTCAACAGCTTTTACTGGATTATCATGAAAGTTTGTACAGATGTTCATGTTCCCCTGAGGATGATTCATCCAGTGTCCGAATTCAGTCAAAACTTTCAGTCTGTCCAGTTTGTTTGTTTTGGTTTATTTGATATTAGCATTTAGTGCTCAACAACATGCTAAACATGCTAAATTGAGATGGCTAGCATGGAAAACATTATACCTGCTAAACATCAGCATGTTAGCATTGTCACTGTGAGTATGTTAGCACGCAGCTGTTAGCATTTAACTCAAAGCACTGCTGTGCAGAGCTGCTAACGTGGCTGTTTACGCTCTGTCAGAACTATTGTGTTACTACAGTGTTTCTACCTGATCCAAATGGCCACACTCAGAGGCAGAGTGAGTCACAGACAGGTGGAGATGTTATATCATTTAATTCATATACTAACATGATATGGATTTAACCATATCAGCCATGTCTAGTTTAAATAAATCTCATTTACTGTGTTTATTGTTGTCTGTGACGCTCTGGTGTTTGTTCCAACATGTAAAAGGAGAACAAAGTGATGCTGCAGTCACACCAAGTTCACACTGTTGTTCCTCTTGCTTCATATAAAACAGTCACACACTCACACACAGACTGAGACAGCTCAGAGGCTGACGCTAAATGTTTGTTTCAAGCTGCAAAACGAGAAGTCCCCACATAACAACTTCCCACTGTCTTCTGTTGATGTTCAAGACTTCAGAGGAATTATTCCATTACGCTTTTAAAGCCGTGACCAGCTCATTGACTGAGGCTGAGTTATTATCTTGCAGGGTCAGCTACTTTCCTGCATGTGGCACTCTATAAACCTCACAGTGGCATCACAGCCTGCACAAGACAAGACACTATTGACCGATATGAACTCATGATAAATATGTATCCACTTATATGTTGGCAGAAATGTGACCGAGAGGCAGAGGAGGCGGAAACTAAAACATTAGCCAGAGAGTAGAGGATCTATTTCACACAGTGAATTCGTTTCTATTGTTTAGTGCATGAGAGAGGATATCTCCAGGCTCTGTGGCTTACCACTATAATGCTGCTAAATGATTTCCTGGGCATCAAAAATCCACTATCAGCAAGTGTAACAAGACTAGGTCTAACCCTCGTACATTCCTGGACCACCTCTGGTCAAATCCTGATTTTATAACTGTGATGTCGTCTGACAAAATCACCAAACACATAAATGAAAGACAAAGACTGAGTTGTGATTTCAGCTGTAGGCTGAGAGAGTTAGAAAGACACGGGAGGAAGACACGCAGCAAAGGGCCACAGGCCGGACTCGAACCCGGGCCGCTGCAGCAAAGACTAAGTCCAGATGTCAGGTGCTCCACCAGGTGAACCACCTGACGGAGTCTCTCACACAGAGCACAGCCTCTGTTTGGATCCATATGTAGAGTTGGTCGTAGTCATTAGTACGAAACCTCCCTCCCTCTCTCCTGCTCTCTCTGTCTTATGTTTAGTTATTCCTCTGCCTCCTTTTAGTACTAATGATACATGGAATCAAAGTAGTTAATTTGCTGTAATGGAGGCTAGGCTCAGTGTACTGGAAGTGCTCCTCCTCTTCTCCGCAGGACCCGAGCAGCCGGGAAACCAGAGTGGCTCGGCAATCAGCTGACCAGTGGTGGAAATATGATCAGTCAGTCAGTCAGTCAGCGACATTCCAGATTATAGAGCAGAACATTAGTTAACTAAGCCTGTAACTAACAGATGTATTTATCAGCCAAATGATGATTGATTTTTTAACTATTTAACATAACTATTTGTTGTTGAAGTTTGACATTTCTGTTTGATGAACGACCTCACAGTCGCTTTAATCAATATTTTTCTAATAACAATGTATCAATGTCAAAGTGAAATCAATGTGAAAGGAGTCTGTGGTGGTTGATGATCCCACAGAGAATCATCAGCTGAACCTGCAGCTCTTTACAGTGAGACTCAGCTCAGTCAGAGAGCAGCTGGTGAACATGGTGGAGATCAAACTCAGAGCTAAAAGAGGGAAACACTGGACACAAGCACCACAACACATGATCATGTTGATCTGTAACTGCTGTGGAAACAAGCAACTGTTTGCTAACAAGTTCATTATGTCACTTAAAACACAATGACGTGTTCAAAGAACACACTTCCTGGAGACAGGTTATTTTCAGGTATTTCATGTGCCTTTAAATTTAAGTCCATGTTTGTACGTAAACACACAGGCCCGACATGTTTCTGCCCCACAGCTCCTCTGCTCGGACCTTTAGTTGTCCCTAAAGTGCAGGACAAACACTTGAGGCAGATTTTATCTTTTACGTTGTGTGTTGTTGAAACAGCCTGACAAGGATCTGAGAGGAGCAGAGTGTTGACATCTTTACATGTAAACTTAAAACTCATTATTTTAGCCAGACGTCTGTTTATGTTTTTATTTGATTTTCATCTTTTAGTTTCTTTTTGTTCCTTCTCTTTTGTTTATTTTATTTCCCCTATAATTTTCATTCACTTCAATCTTCTGATATCTTCTGTTGTGGGCACTAACTCATTATTCTACAGTTTTTTTATTTCCACTCTCATTGATTTCTCACTGCGAGCTGCTGTAGCCTGGATAAACGCGCAGTACAAATAGTTTGATTGGTACAAACCCAGCTGTGTGCTCATCTATCAGCGTCTTTGATCTAAAAATATTAGTATCACATTCAATTACCCACGCTCCTCAGACCCTGAAGGCAACTCTGTCATTGCTAATTCCATCCCAATGTGAGCACAACTCTGCAACCTCGACGGCACCATGTCTGGATCTCATCTCTTCAAAGCAGGGGGGAGGAGTGGGGGGTGAGGAGGGGTGAGGTGAGGTGAGGTCAGACGTAAACTCTGGGTGGTCTGCGGCAGCAGCAGCAGCTATCTAAACCTCCAGCCTGACCACCCTGCGCTGTTTAACTCCCACCACAGAAGAACAATTGTGGGCGGGGACGGCTCTGCATGTAAATCTTAGAAAAGGACAACAACGACGAGAGAAACTCCACCATGCAAATCGCCACATGTTCCCTGGTAATACGGCGCCCGGAGAGGCCGTAATGAGGCTCAGCCGGCTCATCTGCTGACAGCGTGTCAATAAACTCTTTAATAAGTTTAACCGTTGGCACCGACTTCTATATTGTGTGGAATTAACATTTAACAATATTTCATGCATCTCATCGGGGTGGGGGATGGGAGTCGTCTGATGTGGGTACGTTCCTCCGAAGCTCAACAACATAGAATCGACCTCTAACTGCTGATATTGTTCACGTTGGTGCGTCAGAGTCTTTGAGGATCTCATGTTCAGACCCTGGAGCCTGTCTCACGAAGAACGTTCGGCTTCATCGGGCTCTGCGAGGTCACCGGCTTCACTTCACCCCTGCAGAGAAAAAAGTCCTGCAGACTGAGGAGACGGGTCGAGGCTCGATGGAGATGTGTGTGACCAGAATGCCGCATGAACGGGTTTCTGTATTCAGAGCTGATTCTCGGGGAGCAGAGGCTCATCATTAGAGCTCAGTGTGAGGTTCTGAAGAAAAGTCTCTCCACCAGGTTTGAAAAGACGTTAATCAGACTGAATTAACATGTTGTTTCACTTCAATCGTTCGGTCTGACATCGTGTTCATCTAAGATGATTCCAGTTTGGGAGGGAGGTTCATCTTTGTCCAAACAAGTGTCATATTCATCCCATTAGTGTAAATCTGTTTCCTCAAACACACGTGCTGTATGTTACAGTCGCAGTTTGTGTGTCTTACTCCTCAAATGCATTTAAAGTGATAGACCAGGTTGTTTGATGTGGGGTTGTGTGAGGTACTAATCTATAGTCAGCGTGTTACCTGCAGTAGATTCAGATCAGCTGCCAGTTTGGAGAAGCAGCAGGAGCTGAGTGATGAGCTGCTGAGGACGGGGTCAGCAGAAAAAACTGTTTCAGCCACTTTAAAAAACGCAGTACAGAAAAAAAAACTACTATCAGTTGAAGTTAGAGCAGCACAATTAATCAAAATATAATTGAACTCACAATATGGAAAAGTGCAATATATTGTGGCGCTACAGAGTCGCTCCGACCTACAAATCTTATTCTCCAGGCGTACAGGAAGTTTGCTACAAAACCAACCAAAATCACATCATCATCATTTTTTTAATTTGTTGTTTTTTTATTTGCATATTGTGCAGCTCTAGTTGAAGTACACGTTTTATTTTGAAAATTTTCACCATGCCATCAAACCACTTCATCTGCCGTCAAACAGCCCTTTACTTTGAAACTACATTTACCTTTGAATTACTGTATTCCTACGCACAAGCGCACCTACAGCACACACTGTATTACTCCACAGATCAGCTGTTTGAGTCAGACAGAGCTACATGCAGTGTAGGGATACGGCAGTTCAGCGGTTGATAAATGTAGTTCCAAAGTAAAGGGCTGTTTGACGGCAGATGAAGCGGTGAAAATATTCCAAATAAAGCGACACTTCAACTGATATTAGTTTCTTTCTGTGGCCATTCAGCAGCTCATCACTCAGCTCCTGTGCTGCTGCTTCAGAGCGGATCTCAATCTCCTGCAGCTAAACACACTGACTGTAGATCAGCTCCTCACACGTCAAATAACCTGAAGTATCACTTTAAAGGTGGATTGTGCAAATAAAAGGAAGAGACGTGTCAACACAGGATTATTATGCTTCCAGCTGGATTTACTATTTGAGACAGTTCTGCAGGAAAAATCTCCACCTCTGAAAAGGAGTAAACACGACAGAAGGGATTTACAAGAGCCACGAGTAAGGTTGTAGTGGCGGGAATAAGTATAGACCTATATCTAACTAAAACCTGACTATTAGAAACAAAAATAAAGCCACGAGGTATTTATTGATGAACAGAATATGGGATTACTGCAACGCAAAAAAACTTGTGATCGTCAAACTGTACCATCGATGTAAAATCACCAGACTGCAGCTGAACCTTTCTTTGTTTTAAGATGCATTAACCTCAGTATTAACATACATATCAACACCGTCTACACCTGCTCCGCTCTGCTGCACCTGCTCCAGGAACACATCCATGTTCCTGGATGATGTGGGGACTAACCCACAGGGAAGCAAACAGGTTGTCGTTGGGTGTCTGGTCTTTGTAGGTTTTCATAATCTTCAGGTCTGCAACCAGATTTACTGACACATTTCAAGCATCAGGGAGAATAAAGTCTCCTTAGCTGAAGCTGAGCATCTGTTGTGTCCTATCAGCTGATCAAAGACGCTCTGTGTTTCCCTGTGAATGTGTAATAAAAAGCTATTTGGCACCAGCCTGCTCCTGGGGGACATGCACTCCACAGGAAGTGAAGAGCTGAATGAAAAGAGAGGCATGGATGATGGCTTCATAGAGAACTTCCTCTGAGGACTGTGAAGGAACGGCTCAGTGATTGTGTGTATATATATATATATATATACATATATATATAAATTTACAGGCGGGCTGCTCTCCCACGCTCGCTGCAGTCAACTGAAGTGTGGAAATCGGCTTACGGTGCCTCGGCGGGGTCAATGCGCCGCTGCTCCCTCACAAACACCACGGTCCACACAGGAAATGAGAGCGGAGGGTGGAGAAGGGCAGACGTGATTATAATTTATATTCATAGCTTTGGTTTGTGTTGGGTGAGTCCTATCAGTCAGAGGGAGCAGTTAACACAACAGAGCCTCCTTCCTCCTCCTTCCTCCTCCTTCCTCCTCTTCCTGACAGTCTGAAGGACGGACCAGCAGGCAGCCTGCGGCGGTCTGAGCTTCAGCAGGACTCACAGTGGATCAGTGTCATTAAACAACTCAGCAGAGAAGGGCAGCAAACAAAAGATACGACCAAATTATCTCAACGCTGCACCAGAGTTTACTGGATCTGGAGCCTGTTAAATCTTCTGTGTATATAATTTGGGCTTTTTTTATTGCTTCTTTCTCCGTCCGACTGTAAACCCACCAAACAGTAGTAGGAACAATTAGTCATGTTTCCACCAGATGGTCGATATATTCTCTTCCAGATGATAAAACAGATCCAAGTACTTCTCGTCTGCTTCACTATAAACTCACATTCTTCTCATCTCTTTCAGCTACATGACGTTCACCTAGAGTGAAACACTTCATTAACTTAATGGTGACACTCGTCCCATCCAATAGAAACACTCGAGGCGTCTTCAGCATTGACACATTTTCCCAGAATTCAGTCTGGCATTCAGCAACTTTGGAAACTTTAGTATCTCCACTGAAATTTAAGTGAACAATTAGTCTATTAGTTGATTAATCGATCGATTTTATTTTGATAATCATTTCATCAGTAATTCCAAATGAAACAGTGAAGAAAGTGACAAACATTTTCTGGCTCCAGCTGCTCAAATGAGAGAATTCGCAGTTTTTTTGTTATGAATCAAAGTTAACTAAATATTCTGTGGCTTCATCTTGAACTGTGAGAAACTGGGATGGATATTTTTCCTCCATTTAAAAAAAAAAAAAAAAAAGTGGAACTATTCATAAATTAATCCAATGAAAAAAACTACTTACTTACTTGCAGCTATAAACATTACAGCCTTACACAATATAATTGTTTCAGTTATGTAAAGCAATCTCATGAAATTGCAACTACATGACTCTGCAGAAGGCTTTTAATTTGAAAGAACAGATGGCGACACCCGGCCGAGGTGAGAGAGATAAAGGGGAAAAGAAAGAGAAAAGGGAGAAAGGTAGATTTAAGTAACATTAAGTAAGATATATTTTTTATTACTTATTGATATTCACTCCGTCCGTTGCCATAGCTACACAACAAAAACCCTTTATATTAAAAGCCCAATAAGTAGCTTTAACAGATTTAAGTTCACACTCATCGTTAAAGAGTTAAAGTTTTATTTCTATTTTGTTTCTGGACTGATCACGGCTGGAGAGTTACTCATTTTAATGGTTGTGTGTGTAATTATTTTTGACAAATATAAACCAGCATCAGACGACATAAAGAAGTCAGGTTTAGTTGTTGTCTCAGCTCATGTTGAGCTGCTGCCTGCTCAGACAGGACACTATATTCTGTATCTGTACAGAGGAGAAGACAGAACATTAATGAGGCCTGAGCCATAAAACTGGTCACTGTACAAGGTCAAAGACGCAACGTCGTTCACCCCACAGCAATAAAAGCATCCTGATGACCAAAAGACTGACTCTGTATTACCCCCCCCCCCCGTGCAGGGGCCGAGTCTGCTGCTGTGAGTTTAAGGACGACTGCTCCTGAGCAGGAAGTGGCTGAGGAGGAAATGCCTTTGTGATGAGAGGCAGCCAGATCTCTGCTGACTCTCCCTGCCTGCCACATTTCCTTCAAAGCACCGCCTTCAACGCATTGTTCTCATCCGCTCGCTCACAGGCCAGGAGGATGTTTAAGACTCAACAGCAAAAAAGATTTCATGTATACTACTCTATACTATCTCCACACGAAAACACGAAACTTAAAGCTCCATATTTTTTTTCTTCTTTTGAGTTTTATTTGAAGTGTTGATCCATCAGAAGATATATTTGTGGTTTTAAAAACCAAAAACCATCTCAGTGTAGTTTTACATCTCCTCTCTCAGGCTTCTCTCTGCAGCTCTAGTAACAACAGGTCGGTGAGCCAATCAGAAGAGAGGAGGCTCTGATCCTCTCTTCTGATTGGCTGACTGTTTTCTGAGTGATCCAATAAAAATATAGCAGATTTCAGGTAAAAACACTCAGAGAAACCAAATCCTGCAAGGTTTGGATGGTGGGTCCAGGTGGGCGGGGCTTGGTGACTGCTTTGTTGTGACATCACAAAGTTCCAGAAGTCCTGACGGCTGGTTTTAAGGCTCAGTTTCTGAATACAGGCTGTGTGCATTTCTCTGTGGACTGAGGCTTTGATACTTTCACAGTATTAATATAGAAGCTAGAGCTGATCTATAATCACACTACACATGGACACAGACCTTTACACTGGAGGAGCTTTAAAGAATAAAGTGCAAACTGCCTGCTGAACATCACTTTAGTCAGTCTGGTGTCCTGTTAATACTGGACAACAAGCACTCATATTTTGTGAAACTTTAAAATTGGATCTTGTTAGAAATTTGTGTTTTTGTACCGATGCAACACGAATGTTATGGTTCATCAGTGTTTGATATTCAATGCTGTACCTAAGCCATTTTTATCGTTTGTTAAGAATAAATCCAAATGAAAGTGCAAAGAAACGTCTTTAAGTCATGAGTTGCACTGAACATGTTTGTTAGGACACATGCGATGTATCCTTGTGAGAGAGAATATAAACAGAACTGTGTTTGTTTACAAGAAAACTCCGCAGGGCACCTTTAAATAGCACTTTACATAATGCTGTGACAACAACACAAACCTCAGAAAAATGAATATTTCTGCACAATAAAGACAGACACACCATCCAGTTTAATATCTGGTTGTCATGTGATTCTGTTTTAGATTTTGAAATGAAAACAAAGCAGGCTTTCATTATGTGTGTTTTCTCACCACATGTGGAGTATACAGCAGTTAAACTGATCCCAGCCCTGCTTCACATCCACAGCCACAAACACGCAGAGTCGTCTGCTCCTGTTTCCAGAAAGGGAGAATCTTAGTGGCTGAGGAGCGTCGGCTGAACGAGCTCACGGCTCATCAGATAACGAGGGAAACCCAGGTGCCGTGTTCTCATGCAGCGGCTCAGTGAGAGATGTAAGAACGCAAACAGTCTCATACTGAGTCAACACTGCTGAGGCCTTGAGTGTTTGGGAACAAAGCCCCAGTATCTACGTCCTGGAGCGAGGCGGAGCCACGCTGCACGACACACAGTGACTGTCAGAGATGTGTTTCTGTGCATCTGCAGAGTCACACTCCAACATCACAACCACGCCTTCCAACATCAGCACTGAAATAAAATGCACATGTAAAGGGGCCCTGTGGCGTTTTCTTCTTCTTACATTCAGTGTCTAGATACTCAGATCAGAAGTGCCGAATGGTTTCCCTCCTTCAAAGTATCATTAAAGCCAATCTTGTATAATATTTTGATTATCTGTATTGTTTACATCCATGTTCACTTGTGTGCATTTGGTACAGACAAAACAGAGCCATGTAAAAAAAAAAAAAAACTCCCATCATAACGCTACTAAAGGACAACTAGAATCACCGCGTCACGGTTGTATCCCTCCGCCAACAAGTCAAGCTGCCGGAAATACGGTCACAGCCTCCTCCTCTGTTCCTGAGTTACAGCGTTTAATAATGTCCAGAAGTGTTTTCACAGAACATTATGATGTCACAGTGAAGTTGACGTACAACCAATTAGACATTTGTTGTTAAATCGTGGCATGAATAACATGAAGTCTTGAGTTATGGCCAAAATGGTGTTTTGTGAAGTCACCGTGACCTTTTACCTTTGACCTTTAGCGACCAAATTCTAATCATTTCATCCTTGACTCCATGTCGACAATTGTGGCAAATTTGAAGAAATTCCCGCACGGTTACTAAGATATTGTGTCCATGAGAATGGAACCAACAACCCCCGAAAACACGACGCCTCCAGACCCAGAACGAAAACAGAACATGGCACCTTTAAGATTAACGACTCATTTCATTGACGAGGGTACCTATGTATCATTTAAGGTGAATAACTCACTTCAAACAGTCCAAACCCCAAATATATTCAGTATACCTTCAGCTGGTTTCCTCTGTGGGAACATTTCCATTAATCAGGGAACTGTTTCTGAAACTTCTCCTGCACAATCAACAGAAGAAGAGTGTGTTCTGTTCTCACACACATCACATTAATCTCCTCCTCTGTGCATATGTTACCTTGTGTTGCTGCAGCCTTTACATTAATCAGACACCAGTCGGTTCAGGCCGTGTTGATATGGAAATGTTACTAGGTAAGACAAACATCTCGCTTGTTCGGAAGCGACACATTAAACTGACATCAGATTAATGTGTGGTGCACGTCTGAAAAAGGCCTTTACTTCTTGGTGGCAATTAAGCTCCAAACACAAACCTGAGCACAGCTTCATTCACACAGTCACCAGCAATGAGAGCCACTAAAAACAATATAAAGATCTGGTTGTTGTTGATGCCAAGAGCAACTGCAGCAGCAAAGCAAAGAAACAAAGAGAGAAACCTCTGCGTGTCTCTCGTCACACGATGACTGTGTTGTTGTGTCCTCATGTGAAAGTTACGTCTCCATCAATCCATCACCGGCCTAATTTTAGATGTGAAAATGGAAACAGGAATGGGATATTGGGACTTTCAGTTCCTGAGTTGGGTTCCTGCAGCTACTTGGCTGAAAACAGGCAGATTATATAAAAACAGAGAAAAGGCAGCAAATCCTCACTGAAGCTCGAACCAGCTAAAAAACATGTTGGTGGAGTAGGATTCCAACAAATAAGATAAAAAAAAAAAGACATGGTGTCGCCTCTTTCACATGACGGTAATTCAGATAAAGAAACAAAAAAAACAAAGTGGACTGACCCTGTATGAGCTGCCAGCTCCACTGAGAGGACAGATCGCATCCCAGCCACAAACCATATTCATTATTTCACACTGTCAGAGCCGTCAGGATTCAGCTCCTGATAGCCCGAGGTTACAGCCTGAAAACCAGCTGCCTCATCTGAGACAAACCCACAAACATGTAGACTAAGACTTTTCAGAGCAGCTTTTTGTTGACGTGCAAACTCTCCTCACGGTGGTATGTTGCTGACCAGGGGCAATAAACTGTGCGTTGGGCTGCAAAAAACAAACACCTCTTGCTCCGTCAGTCAGTGCGTGTACATATTTACGAATGTTTATTCTAGATTCTACAGTTGTGGACACCGGTTTTGTTTGGTTTGTTTTCCCTCTTGAGAAACGGCTTCAGCTCTGTCAGCGCTGCAGCAGCTGCACACATCATTCATCCCTTTACTTCACAATATAAACATACCAAGGTGGAATGGCTGCAGGGATAAAGTGAGGAGGAATGCGAGGAATGTGTCGAGCTCCAAATGAAATCATGCATTATTCAAGCGAAGGAGGACGAAAGGAAAAATGTAGAACTTATCATTCTTTTGACGACAAAGAGACAAAGAGAAGGTTAGAGATCACGTTCGACTGTCATTCACGGCCTTTATCGGGAAATTCATTGGGCTGCTTTTCGTTGTTGCCAGTCTTGTCACGATTCTGAAAACAATGGCTTTTTACACACACACACACGCCTATCCCCCAACCACACCACCCATCCCACACACACACACACACACACACACACACACAACACACACACACACACACACTTCAACAAGACTAGATTGCAGCCGTGCTAGCAGTCAGCTGTGAGGCTGTAATCTTCTACACATCAGACGACCACATCAAGTTTTTTAAAACCCTGATCCGAGTCCTTGAATATCGACTATCCGCTGAAACCAAGACTAATCTGATACTCCTGATTGAAAACACTAAAGCTGACACACTTCAATTATTGATTTTATACAAATAAAAGTTTAACTGGGAGAATCTGACTCCTGATATTGACATTAATCAATCAGCTACACAGAAGACGAGTCAGTTTGTTGGAGTTGCTCAGACTGCAGGTGAACGACCTGCGTGTCCTTTAACCTGCTTAAAGCGCAATTTGAGTAAAATAAAAAATGAGTCATTTCAAAAAAACTCACAAATATGCAAAGTATTGCTTTGTCGAATAGAAAACCACCTCACATGAACGTGTAATATTTTTTTGCGATAAGTGAAATGAAAACACTTTTTATCCACATTTAAGTCACATGACATCCCTGATACGAGGCCGCTGCCAGATAAAGGGGGTTTCTGTCATTATTCCTTCGATTGAATATTACAACAGCTGCTGCGGTGGATGCAACCGTCCCGACACTTAGAAGATGCTGGAAATCTGTCGCCATATTTAACTGGAACGATATCGCGAGAGGAGAAAACGCAGCTTTACTTACATAACATCACTCAATGGAAACACAAGCCATTTGTAACGGAAAACTGCGACAGAAATGCAGCTGTTGGACATTGAAAAACCGGGTTTGGACCTGATACTGATGTTTAGGGTCGACTCAGTACATCCTTACACACAATACAACTGAGGGATGACTGAACCTTTCTTATTCTTAACCTCCAGACTCATCGCCCACACCTCTGATTTCTTCAACAATTCAACACAAGCTTGTAGGCGGGCGAAGGACAGGGGTGTTTATCTTCTTGCAACACCAGCTAGCTACCTCGCTACATCTCTGACAATTAGCCACAGAGACATTTTCACAGAAAAGCACGGATGAGATGGACACGGCCGTAACTCACTATTCAGAAATAACAACTCTTAAATCAGCACGTTTCTTTGATCATTGTGAAACCTGAACGTTAACATAAGATGCTAAGTTCACATACGAAACAAGCTACATACATCTCACAGAGGCTAACAGGAACTCAGTCTTAACTCTGAGAGGTGGAGCTTTTGACCTGTTGGTGAGGGTCACTAATGTCTGCAGGATTTATCCTCTGGGAACCATGAATGTCTCTAAAAAAAGAATCGTGGCAATCAATCTGAAAGTCACCTTATTTAACCTTTAACACTGCATCCCTTTCTCCATCAACCCTTGACCTCCAGACCAACAGACTCTCCGACAGACATTGACGACCCTTCAGCCACAGAGATAGCAGAGAGAGTAACACTTACACCTGTGATGGAGCTCTCGGTTAAAACGAACTGATAAAAGGTGTGTATCCGTCCTGATAACAGGTCGAGATGACTCACAGGCAACAGTGAACGCTCACTCCGGCATCCAGCTGATGCCAAGCATGAGGGAGGGTGAGGGATGGGGGTTGTTCGGGAAAGACTCCAGGATGACTCACCCCTGGTATAATGGCTGGCATGAGTGGTGGCCCTGGGCTCGGGGGGTAAAGGCGAGTGAGGTGGCGGCGGGTGGTTTGGCGGTGACCAGCTGCCAACCACCAGCCGTGCCCTCGCTGTCATAACTCGTGCTGTAATCAGCTGGAGCTGAGCTTCAGCGACACCGGGAGACGCACATTCACCCCTGGAGGGGAGGAGGGGTGGTGACGGTGGTGGGGGGTGGTGACGCTTATCTGGAATCACATGCATTCATTCAAACAATGAAGTCTATTCAGGTCCAGCTGCAGCCAAAGATCTGGCCCTCAGTGATGGAGGGATGGAGCAGGTTTTTACTCAGAGTGATGAAACAGATTCATACACTGAGGTCAAGCTCAGTCCAGCAAGTACGATGTCCGTGTTAAACACCGTTCACCTTCACGTTAATCAAATCTTCACCATGATCCAAAGTGTCGCTGCTGCTGCTGTTTTTACAGTAAACAGTAAAAAGACGGCTGGTAAACACTGAGGAGGAGACGCTTGTGTTGCGGATAAAGACTGCCAATAAAAACATGATGTGAACACATCAGATATTTTCTCTTCTGTGAAGATGTTAGTTTCTGTCGAAGGCACTGATTTCTTCTTTTGTGCAATAGAAAACTTACATCATGACATTTGTCTTAAAAGTGTCTTAAAATGATTTTAAAGACACTAACTTTTCTATTGAAGGATATTTCTGTCACACACTTACTTCAAGGATAAGTCTGATGATACAATAAACTTTTCTTATTGGCTGCGAAAAGATCAAAACCATCAATGAAGTGCTTCTACTAACAAGTGTCTGTGTGTGTATCCAGAGCCTGATATCTCTGTGCCAGAGCTCCATTGTTGTCCAGAGGCTATTAAAACACATCAGACATGTTCCTTCGTTATCATGAACACACACACACACACACACACACTGCAGTTTATTTTGACTGCTGCCTCAAATACTCACTACAGCACCAAATGTGGATTAATCCACCGCTGAAAATAGTCCCGAACAATTATACCATTTACTCCTGTGGAGTAACGTTTGTTAAAGAGCACAGTGAGCAGCTGTTTGGGCAAATTACTGAAACTATATATTTCTGTTCCTACTGAAAACGCAATGATAAAGATTTACATCTTCAGTTGGCACCAATGGGATTTGAGCTGAGAGCCACAGACAGAGGAGGGAAGTCAGAAACTATTGAGGCATACACTAACACATTGTTGCTTTTGGTCTTTTCATTGAGTTGATGAGCATAAAAAAATATATATAGAATATTTCAGGTTTATCCTCTAAGTTAAATCTGACATTTTGGGGAATACACTTACTGTTTTTATGCCGAGAGCTAGATGAGAAAATCAATACCTTTCTCGTTTTAAATATGAAGCTGGAGCCAGGATGCAACTAGCTTAGCTTAGCTTAGCATAAACACTGGAAGCAGGTGGAAACAGCTAGCATGGCCCCAAAGTTCAAAAATAAAAACCTACCAGAATCTCTGAAGCTCCATAATGAATTCAAGGTGTGGACAAGACCTTAAGACCCAAACGAACAAACATGCTAACCTCCCTCTCCATGGAAACCATGCTCCTTGGCAACTGAGCAAAATTTCATCCACTTTGGAAAACTGCAAGGTCTGGTTGAAAGCTCCAGGGAAAAAATAAAAAAGCTGTGTGTGTGTGTGTGTGTGTGTGTGTGTGTGTGTGTGTGTGTGTGTGTGTGTACCTTGAGTCTGGATGTTTCTGTCTGTCTCCTGTTTCAAAGGTCAACAGTGAAACTCCATGCTCTATTTCTGGTTTGTTATCAATGACACAATGGTCGCGGATTAGTTATCTCAGTCTGAATTTGAATAGATTTACACAGTGTCAACACATGAATGGAAACTAGATTCAGTGATGTAAAACACTGTGTACGCTTCAAAACAGCAAGGCGGCAACTAACCATCGTTTTCATTATCAATTAATCTGCCAATTATTTTTCCCACAGACCGAGGTGATGTCTTCAAACACTTTACACTCGAATGTGACAAAGAAAAACATGATCTCTTCACATTTTAGAGGCTTAAAATGACTAAAATAACCGTTTGAGTATCAAAATGTATTTTATAAAAGTCACGTGATTTATTGCCGATGTTTCAGCAACATTCAGAAACATCGGTGTGTCTCTTTTATGATCTAAAAATGTGTTATTCAAAGTCAATGACAGAATTAAATGTGTATAAAATCTTTTGTAATGGTATCACAGTTGTGATACTGTAGAACCATCTTTTAATCAATCTGGGACATTAGTCTTTGCTGCCATTAATTATTTCAAACTTCATTATTTAATTAAGTTATGTTAAAAGAAAAAATACGTCAGAAACGTGTAATTACTGCTCATGTAATTGTTTCTTAATTAAAAAATAAATGCATCATTAGATGAGCATGAAAAGGACAAATTTTATTATAAAGTTAGAGCCTAAATGAAGGTTTATCTCTCATTTTCTCCCCCTCCTTCCTTGTGTAACCCTCAGTGTGTGTGTTCAGCTGTATGTTGAGCGAGTCACGATCGCGGCGCCCGGCCCAGTGTGAGACGCTTTTAAATCAAACATACAGTGTCCATGTATTATTCAATAAGTAAATTATGTGAGAAGTAAACACATCTGTGGTTGTGATACCACATCCAAGCTACATCCAATCTATGAGAAACTGACTGCTGTTGTTGAGAGTGCTGGGAAATCACCCAGTTCATGACTTCTTATGAAAATATCAGATCCTCTTCTCATATCAAACAACCTTAGCTGCCTTTTTCAAATGTGCTTTTGTTTCAGAAACAACTGGTTTCCATTTATTTCAGTGCAATCTGAACTTCAACTTGCAATTATGCCTGTTTTATCTGATATTAACCCTGAAGTAACTAATATAAGAGATTTTTGTGGCCACTAGGAGGCAGCAGAAACAAGTTGTGAACACAACATTAACATATTATCTCATTTAAAGTTGATACGCTGAACTACTGCTTATTTCCACATCCAGCAGTTACAGATCAACATGATGCTTCATGTGTTACGGTCGCCAGTGTTCCCTCTCTTTTAGCTCTAGGTTAGCTTTTTATTTTGTCCATCTGTTTGTGGTTTTCTACTATTTCTCATTCCTTATGTTGAAAAGCAAAAAGTACAAAATCATTCATCATTTTGAAAACACCCTGTTGTCATGAGTCTATAGCCGTGTTAGCAGCTCTGTTTACACTGGTACTTTGAGCTAAATGCTAATGCTAAGACACTAACAATGATGTTAACATCCTAATGTTTAGCAGGTACAAAGTTTAGCATGCTAACATTCGCTAACAAAACACCAAGTGCAGCTGAGGTTGATGGGGATTTCAACATTTTTGTGGGTATTTGGTTACAAAACCAGAGTACTGCACGAATTAAAGCAGGTATTTGTAAGTTTTCAGCTTCAGCCATCTTTGTGTTTATAATACAAGAGGTTATGATACGTCTTCAGGGCAGACTGAAGGCTGCAGTGAGTCGCTATCAGAAAGACAAGACGGGCCGGGGCTAGCTGGTTAGCATGCTAACTTCAGCAGAAGAAAAGAAGTGATAGAAACAAGAGTTAATATTGGTGTTTGTTTCCACCTCTGGAGACAGATGTTGGTGAGTAAAGGAATGAAGTTTGATGCTGACCTCACATTTATTCTAGACTGGTAACTAAACAGCTGCTAATGCTAACGTAACATTAAAAGTGCTAAACTTTAAGTCAGAGGATCACTTAAGTTACTGAAGTTCATATGGAGGGGAACACGAATGTGTGGGTCATATGTCACGGTAATCCATCCAGTATTTGAGACCACACTGCCATGCCTCAAGCCGCACTGTTGACAATATGAATTCAGTATTCAGTACTGAGTCAAAGCAGCGAGACTCCAACAGAGCAGGAGCTCAAGCACAGGTTGTAAACAAGCTCCCAGTTTAACCTGAAAGGTGCATAATAATCCAAAACTGCACAGGAAAACTGTGAGAGCAAAGTTACAGCAGGTCAAAGTTGAAGCAGGAAGTAAACTGTGATGGATGTTGACAAAAGACAAATTTTTACATTTTAACGCTCACATTTGTTTTCTCTTACAGATAATTTTGTTTAGCTCAAAGGTCTGGGCTCGGTTTGAATCCTGACTGTCTGAAAGCTTGCGATGAATAACAGTTTCACTGGTGTCGCAATAAAGTGGTATTGACACACAAACCGCGGTCAAAACTATGAATATGAGTCAGGATATTTCTTTCAAAATAAAAGTGGCCTCAAAGGGCCAAGTTTTACCGAGGGGAACAAACCCAGCAGGTCGCTGTCAGATATCGACTAAACCACTTAACGTGGTATGTGTGGAGAACAGCGGGTCAGCTTAGAGAAGAGGAGGAGGAAAAAGTCAGGAGACTTGGCCTCAGCATGTTAACAGCTTTTCTCTCCTCTGCTGCTGCTGCTGGGAAACACATGAAGGATCAGCAACAACTGTTACTGAGTGATTCTCACTTTGTAGACGATCAATTCAAACACAACACACTCGTCTTCCTGGGGTCTGTAGTCATGTGGTACAGGACCCATAATCCACTCTGATAAAAGGACTCTATCACTTACATATAGTTTATACTCTGTCTTTGTCATATTTTAAACTTTATTGTAATAAATGTTTTATAGGCTGATTTTTATGTTATTCATCCTTACTTTTCTTCATTATAAATGACATTATTAAATTCAAAGTGTAATTATAGTATTTATTGCTTTGTCTAAATTGTTTTCCATTCATTTTATGTAACTTCAGTTATCTATTTTTGTCTTTATTGTATTTAATGTTGTTCAAATGCATTTCTCAGTCATATATTTAGCACTTCAAGATGTCTCTGTGTTATGGTGCCATACAAATAAACCTGCCTTTCCTAACCTTAAGTCAAATTAAATACTTATGTTGTATCTGTGTTTTTACCTGTAATTATTTTTTGTAATTATATTTCCATTGAATTTAGTTTAAAAAAAGATTTTTAAAATGTGACTTTTGTTCAAGTATAATAAAATATAATAGATCTTTTTTTTTTAAATAACATAATTTGAAGCACACTTGGCAAAAATAGGCACTTTTTAACCTTTAAAATGAAACATAAGAACCTGAATAATGAATAATGTTCTGTAAAGTTTATCAGAGCCCAATGTGACGTCTTCAAATGTCTTGCTTTGTCTCACCATGATTCAGTTTACTGTCATTAAGAGCCAGAAAAGTATCAAATATTCACATTTACGAAGCCGATTGATTTTCTGTCAATCAGCTAATCCATTCACTAATCATTCCTAGCTCTAATCTTCATCCTCCCTCCTCTTCCTCCTTTGTATTTCCTCTGGCTGCAGGCTTCCACTCACACTCCCACAGTCTCAGTCTGAAATCTTCTGTGGCCCTGTTTCCTGAACGCAGCAGCAGCAGCAGCAGCCTGTAGCTACTGTGGTGGTGATGAAGATTAAGACGATGATGATGATGATGATGATGATGATGATGATGATGATGATGATGATGAGTGGTGTTAAATCCTCACTTGAAATCAGTGTTGTGTTATTTAATGCCATGGCAACCAGGCAACCACAGTCCCACTCCAGCTACGGCCAGAGACCGTTACACCGTGTTCGGCGGCGGCGGCGGCGGCACAGTGACACTGAACGGACCCGCTCAATATGTGACATTAACCACAGCTTCACGTCTCTCACACGTAAACCGCGTTCACAGAAGACTTTTGATGACATCAGAGAAGAAGAAGAAGAAGAAGAAGAAGAGAAGCCGCTGTTAATCACACACAGCCGTTACTGTAGTTTTTACTGCAGGTACAGTTAGACCCGCGGACTGTGTCTCTGTGGGACTTGGAGCGGTCCAACAAAAGCAGCGAGACACGAAGAGAAAAAAAAAAGAGACAAAACGAAGCTCAACACTTCCTCTCTGTTCACATTACACACTTAAAAAACACATCGGGAATCCAACCCGGAGCAGTTTGGTGTCGACTAACCGTCGTTTTCTCCCCTCACAGTCCCGCAAATATGTGACACTGTGGCCAGAAAGTAAGAAAAAAAAAGTTGGAGGCTTCAGGATTTAGGCGGAGCTGCTCCAACACTGACGGAGAAGAAGAAGAAGAAGAAGAAGGTGGCAGCTTACCTGGAGGAGGAGAAGAAGAAGAAGTCTTGTTTTGTCCCATGAAGAAAGCGAGTCAGTTTCCCCGTCGAGCTCCCTCCTGGATGTGTGTGTGTGAGTATGTGTGTGTGTGAGTGTGTGTGTGTGTGTCAGTGTGTGTGTGAGTGAGTGAGTGTGTGTGTGTGTGTGTGTGTGTGTGTGTGTGTGTGTGTGTGTGTGCGGATCCACCGTGTCCTCCTCCTGGAGGAGAGCAGCCGAGCTCCGGCTGATGTCACCGGGACAGGGAGGGGCCTCACCGGGACACATTTCCATAAGGACATGATGTCACTTCACTGGTTCAAACGACTCTGACTCCACACACAGAAGAAGCCCGGGTTAAATACAGGGAAATACGTTTAATTATCACGGACTAATGGTGAAGGATCTGTGGGACCAGACTCTCACACAGGGCAACAGCTCCCCCAGAAATACACAACCAGACTGATAAACTCACAGCAGCTGCACGGAGTATAACTAAATACATTTAGCTAGAGTTTAGAGTTAGGGTACTTTTATTTTATTTAACTCATGTTGTTCTACTTCTACTTCACAACAGTTCAGAGCGAAATTTTTACATTGAAATACATATAGTTTATAAAGTTTATAAATCCTTTATGGCTTGTTGCAAAAAACAGAGGTTTGGATTCTTCATCATGTTTCATAAGTCTATGAATTATTTGAGGCACAAATAGGTAATATTATCTGATATTTTACAAAACATATCACATTCTTAAAAAAGTAAAATCTGACAAGTTGAGCTTACTTTTAAAATAAAATAGGAAACTAAAGAAAAGTAATGCATTCACTTGCATTCACAAAACAATCTGTTTTATTTTTTGTTTTTCTCAAAGCTTCCATAGTTTCCTTTCCATCCCTTTGGACTGCGAGAGGAACCTGGAAAAAAACCACACAGGCACAGGGGGAACATGCAACTCCACACAAAAAGGGCCAAAGCCGGGGGCCCAAACCCAGAACCTTCTCACTGTAAGACTACAGTTCTAACCATTGTACCACCATGATACCCCATAAAAAAGTCATAGTACAGTAGGGCATAAAAACATCATAGAGGCATAAAAATGTAATTCATGAAAACATATTAGTATAATGAGACCGAAAAGTAAAAAAAAAAATCATAATTATAAAATTGTAAAAATTATAATATGATATATAAACACCATAGTATAATGAGGCATAATTACGTGAAAACCTTCATAGTATAATGAGGCGTAAAAAGCCATCTTATAAGCAAAGCGAGAACAAGAAAAGGAGCAGGAATAAAACTCAGAACCTTCTCACTGAGAAACAACAGCTCTATCCACTACAGCAACATACTGTTCCATGTAAACTTCATACTAGAGTGAGCAATAAAAACATCGTAATATATTAAGGTATCAAAAGTCATAATATGATGATACATAAAAATGTAAAAAAAAAAAATATTCATAGTATAATAAGGCATGAAAAGTCATAATATAGTAAGGCATAAAAAGTAATTGTTTTAGCAAAGGAGAGATACGTCATAGTATATTAAGAAATAAATAGGTCAAAAACGTCATAGTATAGTAAGGGATAAGAACATCAAAAAACTTCATGATATACTAAGGTATAAAAATACATGACTATGTGACAGTATAGTAAGAAATAAAAATGTCAAAAATCATCATAGGATTTTAAAACATAAAAACATCATAGTAAAGTAAGGCATAAAAATGTAATAAAATATCATAGTATAATGAGGCATAAAAATGCATGAGAATGTCACAGTAAATTAAGAAATAAAAATGTCAAACACCATCATACAAAGAGTCATAGTATAGTAAGGTGTAAAAATGTCATACTATAGTAAGGCATAAAAATGTCAAAAAACATCATAGTATAATAAGGCATAAAAATGTAAAAAAAACGTCATACTATAATGAGGCATAAAAACATCATAGTATAATAAGGCATAAAAAGGTAATAGTATAATAAGGCATAAAAACGTCAAAAAAGGTCAAAAAAAGGTCATAATATAATAAGGCATAAAAACGTAATAGAATAATAAAGCATAAAAACGTAATAATACGCCATAATGTAATATGGCACTAAAATGTCAAAAAATGTCATAGTATGATGAAGCATAAGAACATCATAGTATACTGAGGCATGAAATCGTCAAAACGTCATAGTATAGTAAGGCATAAAAACATCAAAAAATGTCATAGTATAGTAAGGCATAAAGACATCAAAAAACGTCATAGTATAATAAGGCATAAAAACGTCATAGTATAGTAAGGCATAAAACATCGAAAAACTTCATAGTATAATAAGGCATAAAAATGTCATAGTATAGTAATGCATAAAAACGTAATAATACGCCATGATACAATAAGGCATAAAAATGTCAAAAAAAGTCATAGAATAATGAAGCATAAAGATGTCAAAAATTTTCATGATAAAATGAGGCATAAAAGCGTCAAAAAACGTCATAGTATAGTAAGGCATTAAAATGTCATAGTATAATAAGGCATAAAAACGTCATAGTATAATAAGGCATGAAAACATCAAAAAACGTCATAGTATAATGAGGCATAAAAACGTCATAGTATAATAAGGCATAAAAACATCAAAAAACGTCATAGTATAGGAAGGCATAAAAAAGTCAAAAAATGGCATACTATAATGAGGCATGAAAACGTCATAGTATAATGAGGCATAAAAACATAAAAAAACGTCATAGTATAGTAAGGCACAAAAAAGTCAAAAAATAACATACTATAATGAGGCAGGAAAACGTCATAGTATAATGAGGCATAAAAACATAAAAAAATGTCATAGTATAGTAAGGCATAAAAACGTCAAAAAACGTCATAGAATAATAAAGCATAAAACGTCAAAAAATGTCATAGTATAATGAGGCATCAAAATGTCAAAAAACGTCATAGTATAGTAAGGCATAAAAACGTCATAGTATAATAAGGCATGAAAACATCAAAAAACGTCATAGTATAGTAAGACATAAAATGTCAAAAACTGTCATAGTATAATAAGGCTTAAAAACGTCATATTGTAGTAAGGCATAAAAACATCAAAAAACTTCATAGTATAATGAGGCATAAAAACGTCATAGTATAATAAGGCATAAAAACATCAAAAAACGTCATAGTATAGTAAGGCATAAAAAAGTAAAAAAATGGCATACTATAATAAGGCATGACAACGTCATAGTATAATGAGGCATAAAAATGTCATAGTATAATGAGGCATAAAAATATAAAAAAAAGTCATAGTATAGTAAGGCATAAAAAAGGTAAAAAAATGTCATAATATAATAAAGCATAAAAACGTTAAAAAACGTCATACTATATTGAGGCATGAAAACGTCATAGTATAATAAGGCATAAAAACATAAACAAAAGTCATAGTATAGTAAGGCATAAAAACGTCAAAAAACGTCATAGAATAATAAAGCATAAAACGTCAAAAAATTTCATAGTATAATGAGGCATCAAAATATCAAAAAACGTCATAGTATAGTAAGGCATAAAAACGTCAAAAAACATCATAGAATAATAAAGCATAAAACGTCAAAAAATTTCATAATATAATGAGGCATCAAAATATCAAAAAACGTCATAGCATAGTAAGGCATAAAAACATAAAAAAAACGTCATAGTATGATAAAGTATAAAAACGTCATAGTATAATAAGGCATAAGAACGTAATAATACGCCATAATGTAATATGGCACTAAAACGTCAAAAAATGTCATAGTATGATAAAGCATAAGAACATCATAGTGTACTAAGGCATAAAATCGTCAAAACATCTCATAATATAGTAAGGTAGTAAAATGTCAAAAAGCGTCATAGTATAGTAAGGCATAAAAACATCAAAAAATGGCATACTATAATGAGGCATGAAAACGTCATAGTATAATAAGGCATAAATACGTTGAAAAACATCATAGTATAATGAGGCCTAAAAACATTAAAAAATGTCATAGAATAATAAAGCATAAAACGTCAAAAAATGTCATAGTATAATGAGGCATAAAAATGTCAAAAAACGCCATAGTATAATAAGGTATAGAAATATCAAAAAACGTCATAGTATAATGAGGCATAAAAACATCAAAAAACGTCATAGTATAGGAAGGCATAAAACGACAAAAAACGTCATAGTATAATAAGGCATAAAAACATCAAAAAACGTCATAGTATAGTAAGGCATAAAGCATCAAAAAACTTCATAATATAATAATGCATAAAAACGTAATAATACGCCATAATACAATAAAGCATAAAAATGTCAAAAACGTCATAGAATAATGAGGCATAAAAACGTCATAGTATAATAAGGCATGAAAACATCAAAAAACGTCATAGTATAATGAGGCATAAAAACGTCATAGTATAATAAGGCATAAAAACGTCATAGTATAATAAGGCATGAAAACATCAAAAAACGTCATAGTATAGTAATACATAAAATGTCAAAAATTGTCATAGTATAATAAGGCTTAAAAATGTCATATTGTAGTAAGGCATAAAAACATCAAAAAACTTCATAGTATAATGAGGCATAAAAACGTCATAGTATAATAAGGCATAAAAACATCAAAAAACGTCATAGTATAGTAATACATAAAATGTCAAAAACTGTCATAGTATGATAAGGCTTAAAAATGTCATATTGTAGTAAGGCATAAAAACATCAAAAAACTTCATAGTATAATGAGGCATAAAAACGTCATAGTATAATAAGGCATAAAAACATCAAAAAACGTCATAGTATAGTAAAGCATAAAAAAGTCAAAAAATGGCATACTATAATGAGGCATGAAAACGTCATAGTATAATGAGGCATAAAAACATAAAAAAAACGTCATAGTATAGTAAGGCATAAAAACGTTAAAAAATGTCATAGTATAATAAAGCATAAAAACGTTAAAAAACGTCATACTATATTTAGGCATGAAAACGTCAAAAAACGTCATAAAATAATAAAGCATAAAACGTCAAAAAATTTCATAGTATAATGAGGCATCAAAATGTCAAAAAACGCCATAGTATAGTAAGGCATAAAAACGTCAAAAAACATCATAGAATAATAAAGCATAAAACGTCAATAAATTTCATAATATAATGAGGCATCAAAATATCAAAAAACGTCATAGTATAGTAAGGCATAAAAACATAAAAAAAACATCATAGTATGATAAAGTGTAAAAACGTCATAGTATAATAAGGCATAAGAACGTAATAATACGCCATAATGTAATAGGGCACTTAAACGTCAAAAAATGTCATAGTATGATAAAGCATAAGAACATCATAGTGTACTAAGGCATAAAATCGTCAAAACATCTCATAATATAGTAAGGTAGAAAAATGTCAAAAAACGTCATAGTATAGTAAGGCATAAAAACATAAAAAAATGTCATAGAATAATGAAGCATAAAACGTCAAAAAATGTCATAGTATAATGAGGCATAAAAATTTCAAAAACGTCATAGTATAATAAGGCATAGAAATATCAAAAAGCGTCATAGTATAATGAGGCATAAAAATTTCAAAAACGTCATAGTATAATAAGGCATAGAAATATCAAAAAACGTCATAGTATAATGAGGCATAAAAACGTCAAAAAACGTCAAAAAAAGGTCATAGTATAATAAGGCATAAAAACGTAATAATACGCCATAATGTAATATGGCACTAAAATGTCAAAAAATGTCATAGTATGATGAAGCATAAGAACATCATAGTATACTAAGGCATAAAATCGTCAAAACATTTCATAGTATAGTAAGGCATGAATACATCAAAAAACGTCATAGCATAGTACGGCATAAAAACATCAAAAAACATCAAAGTATAATAAGGCATAAAAACGTCATTGTATAATAAGGCATAAAAACATCAAAAAATGCCATAGTATAGCAAAGGATAAAATGTCAAAAAACTTCACAGTATAATGAGGCATAAAAATGTCATAGTATAATAAGGCATAAAAACATCAGAAAAACGTCATACTATAGTAAGGCATAAAGCATCAAAAAACTTCATAGTATAATAATGCATAAAAACGTAATAATACGCCATAATACAATAAGGCATAAAAATGTCAAAAAACGTCATAGAATAATGAAGCTTAAAGATGTCAAAAATTTTCATGATAAAATAAAAAGGCATAAAAACGTCATAGTATAGTAAGGCATAAAAACATCAAAAAACGTCATAGTATAATAAGGCATAAAAACGTCATTGTATAATAAGGCATAAAAACATCAAAAAACGTCATAGTATAGTTAGACATAAAATGTCAAAAACTGTCATAGTGTAATAAGGCTTAAAAACGTCAAAAAACGTCATACTATAAGGAGGCATGAAAACATCATAGTATAATGAGGCATAAAAACATTAAAAAAATGTCATAGTATAGTAAGGCATAAAAACGTCAAAAAACATAGAATAATAAAGCATAAAACGTCAAAAAATGTCATAGTACAATGAGGCATCAAAATGTCAAAAAACGTCATAGTATAGTAAGGCATAAAAACGTCATAGTATAATAAGGCATGAAAACATTAAAAAAACGTCATAGTATAGTAAGACATAAAATGTCAAAAACTGTCATAGTATAATAAGGCTTAAAAATGTCATATTGTAGTAAGGCATAAAAACATCAAAAAACTTCATAATATAATGAGGCATAAAAACGTCATAGTATAATAAGGCATAAAAACATCAAAAAACGCCATAGTATAGTAAGGCATAAAACGTCAAAAAACTTCATAGTATAATGAGGCCTAAAAATGTCATAGTATAATAAGGCATAAAAACATCAAAAAACGTCATAGTATAGTAAGGCATAAAGCATCAAAAAACTTCATAGTATAATAATGCATAAAAACGTAATAATACGCCATAATACAATAAGGCATAAAAATGTCAAAAAACGTCATAGAATAATGAAGCATAAAGATGTCAAAAATTTTCATGATAAAATGAGGCATAAAAACGTCAAAAAACGTCATAGTATAGTAAGGCATTAAAACGTCATAGTATAATAAGGCATAAAAGAGTCATAGTATAATAAGGCATGAAAACATCAAAAAACGTCATATTATAGTAAGGCATAAAATGTCAAAAACTGTCATAGTATAATAAGGCTTAAAAACGTCATATTGTAGTAAAGCATAAAAACGTCAAAAAACGTCATAGTATAATAAAGCATACAAACGTAAAAAAAAGTCATAGTATAATAAGGCATAAAAACGTCATAGTATAATAAGGCATGAAAACATAATAATACGCCATTATACAATAAGGCATAAAAACGTAAAAAAAATGTCATAGAATAATGAGTCATAAAGATGTCAAAAAATTTCATAATAAAATGAGGCATAAAAACGTCAAGAAATGTCATAGTATAATAAGGAATAAAAACATCAAAAACGTTATAGTATAATAAGGCATAAAACAGGTCAATAAACATCATAGTATAATAAGGCATAAAAACGTCATAGTATAGTATCGCTTAAAAACATCAAAAACGGCATACTATAATGAGTCATGAAAACATAGTATAATAAGGCATAAAAACGTTGAAAAATGTCATAGTATAGTAAGGCATAAAAACATCAAAAAATGTTATCGTATAATGAGGCATAAAAACATCAAAAAACATCATAGTATGATAAGGCATAAAAATGTCAAAAAACGTCATACTATAGTAAGGCATAAAAACGTCATAGTATAATAAGGAATAAAAATGTCAAAAAACGTCATAGTATAATAAGGCATAAAAACATTATAAAACATCAAAGTATAGTAAGTAAAAAAAAAACTTCAAAAGGCATAGTAATAAGGCATAAAAAAGTAATAATACGCCATAATATATAAGGCATGAAAACGTCAAAAAAAGGCATAGTATAGTAAGTCACTGAAACGTAAATAAACCTTTATTATAGTAAGGCACAAAAACGTCAAAAAACTTCATGGTATAGTCAGCCATAAAAACGCCAAAGTATAGTTAGGTATAAAAACATCAAAAAACGTCATAGTATCGTAAGATATAAAAACATTTTAAAAAAAAAAACATCATACTATAGTAAGGTATAAAAACGTCAAAAAACGTTAAAGTGAAATATTTTTGTTTATTGTTTGTATTTTACTAATTTGTTAGTTCTTTTATTCCACCTGTGGACAGAACTCAGCATCAAACACACAATTGGCATATAAACAGCTGATAAAGTTGAAATGCTGATATTTAAATCAAAACCTAAAAAATAAAGGAGTCAGAAGAATCACAAACAGCAGGTTGCCACCACCGCATATATTTGTTTGACCAAAACACAGCAGCTCTTTAATGTTTTATGCAAAATGTTTACAGCCACATCTATGGAGCATCACTCAGGCGGAGTTGGTGGGGAAATGTCTCCATCTCTGATTGTTGTCAGGAAAACAACGGCGTGCAGGAGCAGACACATCCTCTGTCAACCATTAAACGCAGAATATTGTACATAAATTGTACATAATTTCAAGGAAGTCTGGCATAAAAAAACAAGTTGACGTGTGAATGACTGTGTGAGGTTGAATCACACTTTAAAGTGTCTGACAGAATAATTTATGATCTGCAGTGGAAAGTGGAGAAACAGAATATTAAACTTTACTTCGACCCCCACAGAGACTCAACATCTGAAATGAGAGACTTCATCTCGCCCCGATGGTGGCGGTTTTTCTAATAATCTGTTAAAATCTGCTGGACCATGATATTCTCTATTTTAAAGTTGGCTGAATTATTTTATACTGTCTGTCTATTACTATTACTAGAAAGTGTCATCTCTCCATTCAGCCTGTTTTTTTTTTGTTAAGGGAACAAACAAACCATCTACTTCCTTGTTTTCTGTTGCTGTATATTTTCATCTTTTATCACAGACAGAACTTGTGCTAAATTCCTGGTTTTGTCTCCTTCACAACGCCTCAAAAAATCTCCACCTTCTAGTGTCCCAGGACAGTGAGTATGAGTCGAGTGGCATTTGAATGCAGCACTGTATACGACACACCAAGTTTAATTTAGAAGTTAGTGTTCCACAGGCTCATTAAAATTTAAATGGTTCATCCTCTGGGGAGCAGGAACGTGCTCAGAGTATCTCATGATAATCTACCCACAGCTCTTGTTTACTCCTGTAAATGTTTTTGCCTGACTGTTGCTCTGGATGAAATATAAAAGAGGCATTAAAATTATTAAGTGTTCATTCTCTGGAGACCACGCTCATCTTCAGAAGATTCAGTTGAAATCCAGCCACGTACTCCGTCATGAACCTACCTGTTGGACTGACATCACCGTCCTCAGCACTCGAGGGGGACCATGCTGATCTTAATTTAGCATGTTAGTATGCTAATAAACGATAAACAGAAAGTACCGTTGGGACATGTTTTATTTACATGAACATAACTTTATTTACATGTCATGTAGAGACAAGCTGGAAATGCTGGCGTTTCAAACATGATCTAATACACATCATTTATTCATTCAGTTCAATTCAATTTCAGTTAGATTTCTAATGAAAAAGTTAAAGAATGAAATTGCTTTACAGGTAGGCTTAAAAAGACTGTAACTTCAAAGCTTTATTTCTTTCATTTTCAGCTGTTTTTGTTTGTATGAACATGAAACAATATTCTTTACAACCATAAATTGTTCTTTGATCATATTTCGAATGATTTTAACTAAAGATTTGTAAAACTTTACACACTAAAAAACATGTGGAGTAAGAACAGTTGAAAAGATCAACCCTGAGTACAGAGGGTTACAGGATCATCAGGTTATTACAGCTCCCGAACACCACAAATGTCGACCTTATGGAAGCAATAGAGGAAACGTGATCACCAAAGTTAGGATTCCTCCTCTGGGGACCATGAATACAACACATCAAGACATTTCAGTCGGGACCAAAGTGATGAACACACGGCTAGAAACAAACAAGTACAAAGAAAAACAAAAGAAGAATGTGAATGATTGATTTCCGTGTGTATTGTCATTATCAAGCCTTTCAATCAGCGTGATGAACGACGAGGTGGAGATGTAGGAATTGATCGACTCTGAAGCTCCTGTCTGCAATAAATCAGAGGCCGAGTTCGTATCCAGAACCACAGGCTGACAGATAAAAAGGCAGCGCGTCTATGAAACTAGATTACATTACACTCACACTACAGAGCAGGCAGCTGATACACGCTGAATAATCACTCATGTTTCATTTTCATAAATGTAAGAAGAAGAAGAAAAAAAACACAGCGAGAAGCCGGAATAAAAATCCCTTAATTCATATTCAGCAGGAGACGCCGGCTTGATGAATGACTGTGAACACGTCTGACCTCATGGACAGAAACTCATGAGTCATCAATGGAGCTTTGCTCTTTCCCAGAGTGCATTTTGTGGCCAAAAGTATGTGGACACCTGGACACATGAAGTTTCCGGCCACATGTGAGTCCAAATCCATGTTCATTAATGTTCTGCTGCCTCCACCCTTCTGGTTTCAGTGTTTCCTCCAGACGTTGAACCTGCTGCGGGGATTTCCTCTTAACACACGAGCATCAGTGACGTCCCAGACTGATGTTGGCGATGAGGTCTGGATCACAGGTTCGTCCCGGAGGTGTTGGATGGGGTTGAGGTCAGGACTCTCCTTCATCACCAAACTGGAAAAACCGTTTATTTATGGAGCTTGGGTTGTGCACGGGGAACAGTCATGCTGAAACAATGAAACACAAAATGTTGACATTAAGTTGGATGACTATCATCTAAAATATAATTATATGTTGTAGCTTTAAGGCTGTAAACACACTGTTGTGTAGAGTGACGGAGGTTACAGCGGACACACAGCGGGCGTCTCAGAGATTCGGCGTCTCACTTCTTTTTCACGCAAATCTGAATCTCACACAGACATAAAATATAAATATATTTCTTAACATTCATGTGGAGATTATCTATTTTCTACTGAAAATAAATCAAATTATTTTATAATGAAAACAAATCCAACATTAGAGTAACAACATTGTTCCTGGTGTAAAATTTTCCCTTCATGGAAACTAAGGTGCACTAAGTGTATGTTGATTAAATGTTAAAATAAATTAAAGGATCACTCAACAAAAATAGAAGAAAAAAATACTTGTGGACGTGATTTTACAATAAATTCTAGACGAGGCTCTGATGAAATTTTCTCAAGGGCCTCGTTAA
Source organism: Seriola aureovittata (assembly GCF_021018895.1). Classification (NCBI taxonomy): domain Eukaryota; kingdom Metazoa; phylum Chordata; class Actinopteri; order Carangiformes; family Carangidae; genus Seriola; species Seriola aureovittata. The sequence goes on along the minus strand of NC_079374.1, from coordinate 2,084,764 downwards.
TCAACTTCTCATTTCTACGAATAAAATCAAACTGATGAGTTTCTTCATGTGCTTGAAAACATGAACCTTTAGAAACATCTCCTGAAGCAACAAACTCCAGAGGTAGACAGGTACAGCTGAGGGAAAACCTCTTCTACTGTCAGACACGTAGTCATGAATATACTGTAAACTGTCTCTCCTGAAGATGTGTTTTTCATGTAAATGATGCCATTAATGTCATTTTGTCTTGTTTCTCTGGTGCAGCACATCAGCTATTAATATTCAATTTACTTTATGAATTACTTTTTTGCTATCAGTAAATTTAATTCACGGGTGTATTTGCTGTTCAGAATTGACCTTCTCTTTGTAGTTGATAATTTGCCATTATAATTTACATGTTTATACTGATCCCAGCGCTCCACCTGCTCAGACACATCCTCATAAACTACACAAGACTGGAGCTGCACTTGTTTGTTCATTTCTGCTTCTTCAGGGAAACTCCTTTATAAAAAAAATTAAACATAAAAAGATAAAATACCTCAGCTGTTATCTTTTACCAGAGAATCAGCTGATTGTGAAATATGCCGAGTCAGAATGAACACTGTGTTACAGCGATGGTACAAACACATCGTCTCTAAGAGTAAATTAACCAGCAGCAGCTTAAGCATAATAAAGCATGACTCAGCTCCCGGCCTGCAGGAGATGTCAGTTCCAGCTGCTCCTCTGAAAGAAATGCTGGAAGTGGCCAAACAAAGGAAGGAACACCAACCTCCGAGCGGCTATTGACATGTGACGACCACTTTGTTCCCCTGAACTCACCACAAACCGGCTCAATCTTTTCACAGCAGCACAGAGTTAAACTACTTTTCCTTTAAAAATCAACTTCATAACAATATTGTGTAAAATGAATTTATATTTTCTGTTAAGTTCACGCAGTAAGTGAAAGGTTGTGGGTGATGGAGTAAGTGTTCGTCTTGTATCCAAACACCCTACAGTCACATCCTGTCTCCAGTCAGTGTTGACATTTGTATTGTCTAACCATGACGACTGTCTTTCACTTTACTTAAGTAAGTAGGTTTAGCTGCCTGAACATGAAGAGCCATGGCAGTTTCCATCCAGCTGCTGGTTTCCGTTCATCTCTGTATGAAAATCTTAAACTTTGGTTATTTGTAGTTTCTGTTTTTTAAACCTGAGCAGCTTCTTCTTCCCCCTCGGCTCATATTTTACGTTTCCAATGGAAAAAAAACAACATATTTTTATTTTTTAATTGAACTTTTCTGGCTAAAAGGGTTGTTTTGTCTTGAGATGTGACCGATTGCATCACAGCGGTGCGACCAGACTGTCCCATTTTGAAGGCTCAAATGCATCCTTCTTTTCCTGGGCTACTATCCCAAGATTCATTTCACTCTGGGCCTTAAAACCTCAAGTTTTTGTAAAAAGAAAAAAAAAAGAGATCATGTTGTCAAGGTTGCTAGGCGACAGGGGCCAGTAAAGGTAAGGGCACAGCTGGCGATGCAAAGTGAAAATCCTCCGTTGACCAGACTGTCTCGTTTTGGTTTGGCCGCGAAGGGCCACACCTTCGCCCCTGAGTCGGGACACAGCTGTAGTTTCCCTGTTACATGAGAAGCTGCAGAAGTTTTCACTGCGGTTTGACTTCTCAGGTTCGTGGTCTCTGACTGTGCTGGACCTGAGACGTATCAGCATTTCTGTGAGCTCTGTTTACAGCCGCAAATTTCCATCATTTGCTCTGGCGGTTGCTGTAATGTTCCTGAGAGCATTGTGTGTTACTATAATAACTGTCCTCGTCGTCTTAAAGCAGCACAGTGATTAATATGAAGACTTGATTTTTACTCCTGGTTTCTTCCATTTCCACACGTGAAAACATAAAAATTAAAACTTTGGAAATTTCATTCCATTTACTTGAAACATCAGAATAAAAACAACAATAATAATAATAATAATAATAATATGTTTCCTCTTTGCTGTTTTTTTTATGGAGTGAAACATTATTAAAAATATACAGTAAAATAAATCTTCCCTTGGTCATGACCTTAATTCACCCCTGGGCTCCACGTCACCACCTTCAACCACTGGTTTATCTCAGTGAACTTCAAGTCTGCATTATTTCTGTCACAGTTATCATTGAGGGTTGTTAACTGAGCAGTTTCAGTGGAAAACTCTCCTCTGCATTGCCTCATAATGATAATGTGACTTTGACACAATGCAGACTCGTGGTTTTACATGATGGATTACACATTTGAAGCATCTGGAGATTTTTTACACTGTTCAGAAAAAAGAAGAAGCCAAACTGCTGCCTGGAGCAGGAAAGAAAACGTGTCTAAAAACATGGAGGACCAGACGACACGGATCCTTTAACCAGAGACACAAAAACTGAAGGAGTCGACGAATGAAGACAGAAAATGTTTTACAACAACATGAACTTTGTGTCCGACATGATGTGTAGAGATGAGGTTGGTGTCTGCACGTCTGCGATGATTTAAACCAGTGTTGACTTTAACAGGATGATCTCAACTTTCCCTGTAAGAGTTGTGTTTCAATATAGAGGCGAAGACATGGAGGAAGATACTATAGATAAGAGAGGAAGACGATTAGTTTTATCACTTCCTCTGAAAACATTTGGGTTATCTCAGGAAAATATTTGCATTATCCTCCTGAGACTGATACTGAATGCCCTTCAGAATAAAAGCACCGTCTTCATGAATGTTAATAATACAAAAGCCGGTATATTCTGATGTTAAACTTCATCCACACACTTTCATCTTCACTTTCTGAAACTATTTTAAAAACTTAAACTTTTTGTATTTTGAGGGCTTGGAAGTCTTGCCTGCCAAACATACTTCCTTGTTATTCTATGTAAAATAAATAAATAAAAATAGAGTTTTGTTGCTTTCATACTTTTCTCAGTATTTGTCGACAAAAAATATTTTTCAGTTGTCAGAACAGCATTGGTGGAAAGTACATTCAAGTACAATTTTTAGATACTATTTAAGCTATTATATTATACTTTTTCCCTACTACATGTATCTGACAATTACCAGTTACTTTTCACATGTTTAACTCTAAATTAGTTTCAGTTCTACAAAGACATTAAATCCCTAAACGTTTCTGATGGATGTAAAAGAATCTAATTTTCCTTTCCTCTCATGAATCATCTCACGACCCCTCAGATTTATATGGTGACCCTTTGGAGGGGCCCGACCCCTAGGTTGGGAGCGACTAAAACCACAATGAAATGCTGCTGAAGCATCGATGCATTAATATGAACAACCTGACATAATGTCATATAGATTACAAACTTAATAAGTATATTTTTCTTGTGTTTTCATTGTTATATTATTGTATTTAACTGAAGTTCTTCTTCACCTCTGCAGAACAGAGTCTAGGCTTTAAAAATGGAGAAGAAGATTCAACAATAAGTGGAGATGCTCTCATTATTTTTGAATTTATTCCACCAAAGATAAGAAAATCACCGTGGGATTATATTTGTGTCGACAGCAAACTCATGACGCACCTGAACAGAAATCAATCCTATGGCAAAAAAACTCACTCTGTTAACAGAAACTAGAGAATGTCCCGGCTCCTGATAAACAGCAGGTTTCTACAGGCTGACAGACGTATGGATGAATGTGCAGACAGACGATGGTTAGAAAGTTTTATTTTCCTCACTCATTAATGAATAACTGGTTAGAGCTTCAGGAGACTAATAAGTCATTATGTCTGTTTCTAAACTGAGCAGAAACTACCAGAGCTGCAGGACCGAGAGTAAGTAAATATTCTGGATCAAAGTGATGATTCCTGGGTGGAATAAGTTTGACTGTAACAACCCTGTGGTTGTGTAAAAACTTTAATTGAGACAGAACCGCGCTGACGAACTTCTCATCACCGCGGCGGGAGCAGCTGGAGCAGCTGGAGCAGCTGGAGCGTCGGCATGAAAGGAAATCTGCTGAAAACAACATCAATATTTAAGGAGCATTTCCCTGAGCCGTCGAGTCGCACGGTTGTTGGGATGAGGAAAGTGTAAACATGGCTCGCTGAACAGCGGGTCGATGCTGACAGAAATATTAATATTTGGCTTCAAATCAACCAACCGCTGATATCTTAAATGAAGTGTTTGATCACAAACACAGGCGACAGTTTGACTCGTCAAACACAGGTAGAACTAATGAGAATAATCGCTCCCTGCAGGATCCTGGAGATGTTTTTCTTGTAATTATTGAAAATGATTGAATTTGCTTTTCAAAAACCTGAAGTGTAAAATCTGTGACCATTCATTTTTATAAATTGCAAGTCAGCAGAAAAAAACGAATAGTGATTGAGGATACTGATAATCGTGGCGTGGGCATTTCTGTCAGCAGCTGGAGCCTGTGCAGTTAGACAGGCAGGAAGTTTTCCCTCTCTGAACCGACTTAATATATTCACCTTAGTCCTTCCCTCCATGGCAAGTCAGACAAACAAGCTCTGTACATTTAACATATTAAAGTTTTGTGTTTTAGCAACTTTTTAAAAAAAAAAGGCCATTTAGATGCTTTTGCAGCACAAAAAGACAAAACGAATCCTCCTCACTGTAGTTAGAGTTTATGAAGCTTGACTTTATTTGACTTTGCCTCATAAAACTGGTTCTGAAGTGGATTATATTCATGTGGAAAAACCGCAGCGAGTGGAAAACTTGGCAAGTGTTTTTACAGGTGAAAAAAACCTTAAAAGACTGAAGAAGTGAACGCTTGGTTGAATTTGTGATAATTCTTATGATTGGAAGACTTCACATTCACAGCCTTCGGTTTGTTCAGCGATTTGAATCAGCCTGCTGCTTTACCTACTTACGACACAATCCAACAGTCAGCCGATGAGATCTGTGTGGGCGGGACTAAAAATGGGAACATCATCATGTTGCTACATTGCTAATTTGTTACCTAGCGACATCCTTTAAAGAAAAATAGTGTCCGAAAAATTTGGAAATCTGCTGCTTTTTTGAGGTGAGTGAAATTCTAGAATTCATGTATTTATATGTTAGCACTAATTAGCATTTATCTGTGTCTGCATTCACTTTACCTGCCTTGTTAGCTTAGCTCATTAACTAGAAAATGCATTAGCTTTGAGTTAGCTTTTGAGCAAGATGCTGAGGCGCCAAGCTGTGCTAACAATGCTAACAGGAGCGTATGCTAGTCACAGATATTAAACTGGCATTCACCAAAGTCACAGAGGCTATGTCCATCTTTAGATACAGTCAGTAAGTATGGTGTTTGTTTCAGTTAATGAAACGTCTCCAAATGAACGCAAGAGGAAATTCCCATGTTGCAAATTAAAGTTGTTGTTTTGATTTGGTGGAACGGGCATCAGGAAGTCCAGCTAGAGGAACAGATCTGTGAGTCTGAAGCCAAAACACTACGAGGCAGTAAAGAGATTCATGAGGACACATTGTCCTGCTCTGGAAAGTTGCCACGATCTTGAGGTGCACTGTGGAAATACAGTGTTCTTGTTACAAAATAAAAATACCAGGAATGTGAGTTGCACTTTATTTTAACTGTTTTGTGAGACGACTCTGCATGTTTGTTTTTTTTGTTGTGTTTTCTTCTAGAGCCCAGTTCTGCGATGGCGTCCTGCTGCATCATTGCAGTGTTCACATTCAAATTATGAGGGAACATTATATTTCTATGCAATGTTATTGTCTGTCTGAAAGCCCAAACATATAACTGGCTGCAGCCTTTCTCTGGGCAGAGATACAACTAATAACATTAACAACTACTGAGCCTACAGGTACAACACCTGCCCCTGTCACCTGGATGGAAAGCAGCCAATATTAATCCTCTGAAGCCTGAGGGTATATAAGATAATAACAATTTTCAGGCCCCTTTGTGACTCTGTTTGCAAAGATCATTTGGCCCAAATGCTGAAAAATTGAAGCCCAGTTTTTTGAGATGCTTGTGAAAACAAACCTTTGCTGATGCGGATGAAATGTTTTGGTGCTCGAAATGTGAAATGTGAGTGAAATAGTAAATGAATTTATAATAAATGCCTAAAATGAAAAGTGTTGTCTACTCTAACCAAATATTAGAGGCCTTCTAGCTCCGGCTTTAGACATATACAATCTTGCAAGAATATGAAACGGGAAGTGGAGAGTTTACAGATTCTAACAACATTTAAACCGTGTTTCTACGCTGTTTTATCAGAGAGATATAAATGGAAAAATCCGTCGACCTCAGACGGTTAATTAATGTCTGCTGTGAGACGAGGTCTCAGTGGCAGCATCTTAAAAACAGAAAACCATCCAGCATTCAAAGCGTTTCCTTTCGTCCTGTAACGTGACTGATCACGAGTCTCGCTCCAGGTCGTCCTCGCGCCTCCGTCTTCTCTGGCGAGCTGTTAAAGATGATGACGATAAGAGATTCCACCATGTTGAAGGTCAACATGAACAAGGCATCGTGTCTATCGTCAGAGTTCATCACTTCAGGAACCCGCAGGCGTTCAAATCACAGCCTCACATTATTATGATAATTATGATTACATGGTTTTTCAGCAGTTTAGCCTTTGTTGTATTGCATGAAGTGATGTTGAACGTTTCTGTGCCTTTAAAAATAAATAAATAAATGCTTACACTGCTGCAACATGTCAAAAATACCAATTATGAAGCAGCTGCAGCCAAGTGGTTGTGAAAGTCAGAGATAAGAGCTGGAGCTCAATATTATAAAAACACTGATAATGGGTCGAAAAGATTAAATCAGCCAAATCATTCTTTACCTCCACTTTGACTGAAGGAGGGAAAAACAAATATAAAACAATCATTTCTTGTTTTGTGGGGGCTGAAAACAGCTGGTACCTCGTGCACCAAGAACCTGTACGAACAGATTTATTCATAGTGAATAAATAATAATAAATAATTTATAAGTGAATTTTAGAGATTTTGTCACATTCATAAGTATTTAGAGTTTATGAACAAAAGTAGATACATACAAAGTGTTTTTAGTGGTTCTGACTTAAAGAACCATAAAGTCTTAATCTGAATAAATTGGAGTTTATTTATGAAACTGAAATTCACAAAAATAATAAATAATACTGAAATACTCTTGATGCAAACTCATTATTCTGTTTACCTGCTCGGCTTCATCATGACCTGCCAATTCACTAAGTTTAAAATGGTGGGTTTATTATGTCTCCACAGTCACAGCTGGAGGCCATATTGTTTCCTCTCTCTCCTCCTCTCTGTAAAAGGAGTCAATCGCTTTTTTTTTTTAGCAGGTGTAAAATTTTGCTAATATTGGTGTAGAAAGAGTTTCATTGTTTCGGCTCCTCTAACGCTGTCGCTGCTTAACTTTTGTCTGCTGTTTTCCACCAACAGGACTTGAAACTCTACAGTGTGAAATTCTTGTTATTTGCTAACGTGAATGAAACACAGCTGAAGACAGACCAAAGCCAATAATCGAATCAGGTGAATGTGTACCTCCACATGTGCAGGTTGTGCTCTCCGGGCTGAAGTTTGTGCAGATTGTGACAGTTTGGTGAATCCACCTTGTAACACTCATGGAGAAAAATAAGGGTTTAGGATCTGTAGGGTATGAAAACAAAAATGTTTTCTATATATTTTAATTTCCTGAGAGAGATCAGAGCTGTGATTCAGTGTTTTATTCGCTGGTCTGATCTCTTTGGGTCTGGAGGCTAAGTTTTTATAATCCTCTCTCTGTCTCTCACCTCCTTTGTAATCTTGCAGTTTTTGTTTTTTTTTACTTCCCAAATAGTTTGTAGCTCATACATACAACATTAACTCGCCTCTGGTGTGACTTACCAAACACACTCCTTCAGTCTTCAGCTTGATGATTGATATTCTCTCTCCAGCATCAGACAGCAGACAGAAAACACCTGCCGCTTACAGCCAAACATCCACCTGAAAGAGCAGTAAAACATTTCTCTCGCTTGGCATCAACTCCAGGTCGTCATTTTTCAGCCGTGGCAGCAGCACATTAAACGCTTCTCACAGAGGAGCAGGAGGAGGCTTCATTATTTTATTTATAGAGTATACAATAAACTTTCCCTTCTCCACAATTAACCCCTTAACATCCAGTCCACTCAGTGTTTCCACCTTGAACTGCAGTGAACCAACGACTCATAAAAACAGATTCAGGGCAACAACCCTAAGGAACCAATCCTGTCAACTTGTTGACACGTGGGGGCGGGGCTAAATAAACCTGAAACCATGTCAGTAGAAAGGGCTACAGTTAGCATTAGCACAACCACTAATACTATGTCAGCCACTGCCAGTTACAAGCTAACAAACAACATAAACAAATAAAAGATGTTAACTGCGCCAATTGTTCTGAACAGATTCTAACAACACTCACTGTTCTGAAAAGATGCTAACTATACTAGTCATTCTGAAAAGATGCTAACTAGCTAACTGTTCTGACCCGTCTGCTAGTCTCTGGTTCTGGTCTCAGACTCCTCCTCTGAGTCTGGGTCTGACTGAGGCTCAAATATGTGGCTGAGTCTCTCTGATGTTTCCTCCTCTAACCATCTTGATACTCTCTACTCTTTCACCTGTCCACCTGGAGCAGGCAGGTGGTGGGCGGGGCTCAAGGCCTGATCCAGATTTCTCAAACAGGAAGTAAGCGGAGATGAGCTTCAGACCCAGTTTTTTATGAGTGAAAACCATGTTAAACTAAATATGAATCATAGCAGTGGATTTTAAAACATGTCGAGGAACATTAAGGTGAGAAAAATCATGTTACTCCACACTGTCTGACAGTATCATATATCAGCTCGTTCCTCTTCACTGATTCCATCTTTTTTTATTTCTGCACCGGTCAATTAGATAGAAAAAATCTTGATGTCCTGTGCATCATTTCACCAAAATTCAGCCTGTCAGAAACTAGATACTTTCAGAAACTTTGGGATCTTCACCCTCTAGAATTTAAAATAAATTCACTGTTTTGTGCAACTAACCCACCAGCTGGCAGCAAAATGAAACGCAATAACATAATATGGGGCACAATATAAGAACTACAGTATTTAAGGAAGTAAATAAAATTAGGACACATCAGCTGTGCCCCAATTCAGGGGCCACATCCTTCGGGGGATGAAGACCAACTGTGTCACAGAGGCGTGACTAGACTGACCCATTTCAAAGGCTCCTTCAGATTTGGCCAAGAAATGCAACCTTTTTTTTTCCTTGGCAACAAACGCTCCAACATATCCCAAGATTCATTGCACGCCAGTAATGAAAGCAAACAACACCTTCAAGTAGCCCAAGTATTATAATCTTAGATGTAAGTATTCAGTTTCAGCTCAGTTGAACCACTAGCAGTACAACTGTTTAAAAAAGGCCCTAAAGGAACTACTTTTCAGTTATGCTAATGCTATATAGCTAACGTTAGCATTAACAGCTGTTTACTTACTAGTCTAGAAGAAACATTGTGAGTTCAGCATCAAACTTCACCAACAGCTGTCTCCAGAGATGGAAAGTAACATCAATGTCAACTCTTTTCTGTATTACGTTTATTCTCCTATTGAAGTTAGCATGCTAACCAGCTAGCCTCAGCCCATCTTGTCACTTTCCGATAGTGGATAGCAACTCACTGTGGCCCCGAGAACGTATAATAACCTCTTGTCTTGTAAACACAACGATGGCCAAAGCTCTTGTCAAACGACAATCTCCACCACCTGCTCCCGACAACAAACCCCGTTCAGTGTTAATAAAAAACTTACAAATAGCCCTATTTAAAACCTCAGGTTTTTGTAAAGAAAAAAGTTACCTACTGTCAATGTTGCTAGGCAACAGGAGCAGCACTTTCTGATGTAAGGGCCGGCACAGCTCGTGATGCACAGTGGAAATCCTTCGTAAACCAGACCGTGTCATTTTGGGTTCAGCTTTCGCGGTCCACAGCGTGCCCTCCGAAGGATGCAGCCCCTGAATTAGGACACGGCTAAAGACATAAAATTGCATTATGGGTGTTGCTCAAATTCGTATCTGAAACTTGAATTATTAAAGAAACGACAGCCCTCTTCACCGCTCACTTTTCTTTTTTTTTTCGTTAATTAATCAGGTGTGTTTCTACCAGTGTAATCCAAAATTAATTCCAGTTTTATGTTGTAAGTTTTGTCATGTTTTTTTTTCTTTCTCCATCTTGCGATATAAACCCTGGGAAGACGTTATATTTTCCTGTCACTGCAGCGTCGGTACAAGAAAAGTGAAGGTAGGAAATGAAAAAACCTTTAAAAGGGGAAAAATATTGAAATCACATTCATTGTTGGCAGGTGGGTGTGAAAGCAGCGGTGTGACGAGAGACTGAATATCTCACCTCAGCATCAACCCGACGTGTCTGCTTCATGATTTCCTCCTCAGCTGTACAAAGGAAACAAACACATCATCTGTTTGAAGGATGGCGAACACATCCTGAGGAGCTGAGGCCCATTTTCATTACATCTGCACACTTACTGCTCGGCCTTATCAAATTTCCACGAGACAGGAAGTGAATTACCGATTCAATCAGCTTTACTTATGATTCTATTTCTGTCCATCTCATGTGGGACTTGGGTGTATAAGAGAAAGACCATAAATATTTGATGAAAGAGGAGATTAATGAGAAAAATCCTCTGTATTCTTGCAGAGATCAAGTATGAAACAGATGAACTGGTGGCATGTTAACGTCACAGATGTTGTCCTCCGTCATGAAGACGTGCTGTCATCTATTCCCATCAGAGACTCTTCTCACAGAAGGGTCTGATGTAAAATATCAATCTGCTTTTGGATCCAAGTGTTTTGACGGATCTCCTGTATCCATCACATCCTCATTACAGCCCACTACTCCGAAGAAGCACTTCATTCTCTGGTGACATGACAGACGTCTGCAGCTCATGGGGCACCAAAAGCAGCAGAAAGTCTCAGAGGGACCCAGAGTTAAGTCTCTGTATTTATTTACCGTTTTATTTGGTAATCTACGGAGGCCCGGAGAGCTCAGTGCACTGCAACGTAAGAATACACATGCAAATAAACACACAGGCTGCAAATTCAGTCCTACAACACAATGGAAGTGTTGCTTAATTCTGATAGAGAGAGAGAGAGAGAGAGAGAGAGAGAGAGAGAGATGATGATATGGCACAAAGGGCCACAGGTTGGACTCGAACCCAGCGGTTAGGATTACGCCTTCATGGTACCCGCCACCCTCGTGCTTGTGTCCACTGGAAACGCTTCTGATTTTTTCTGAATTAGCAACAGTATTGGCTGACACAGTTCATGATACAAAGTGGAAATCCTTTGTAGACCAGATCATCTCACTTCGAATTGGCGTCCGCGGTCGACAACCGCTACGACGAGCCACACCTTCATAGACCACGCCACTCGACTCTGCTCCGGTGTCAGATTGTCCTACCTGTTTGTTAATCTTTCCAGCCATTCCTCTTACTAGTAAGTATTCCTCAGGTGTGACCTTTCACCTGCTCCTCACCTGTGTTGTTGTCTAAGCTGACTGACGTCCTGTGTTTGACCTCAGGCTGCAGAGCTTTCCTGTGTGATCGAACCCTCTCCTGTGTGATCCCGGTATTTGAGTCAATTCCCCGGTTTATGATTTTTACAGACACAGAGTTTCTGTTCTTCACTCCTCTGAACAGAACAGAAACATCACACACACACACACACACACACACACACACACACACACACACACACACACACTACTCAGACACAAGAGTGCTATTGATTTTCCAATCTAACTTTTGGAAAGAAAGAAACTTGCCTGCTGAACTGTTCCATCAGGACAGCATGCATGTTTCCAGGGGACACTAAAAACTGCCGAACACCCACATAAACATGTTACTAAAAAACAAACACCAGGCTACTTACTTTCAAAATGAAAACAATCAGGATCTTAAAACTAACTTAACTCACTGTTCAGTTAACAAACAGAACAGAAGACCTGTTTTAAAAATTTGGTTTCAATGGTTTATCATTGCTTGACAAGAGCTTCAGCAATCGTTACGTTTACATGACAACAGGTTATAATCCGTTCTCTGAGCAGCTACGTCTTCAGGGCAGACTGGAGCTACAGCGCGTCACTATCCAAAAGTGACGAGACAGGGTGGGGCTAGCTGGTTAGCATGCTAACTTCAGTGGTAAGGAAAGACGGGATAGAAACAAGAGTTAACATTAGTGTTTGTCTCCACCTCTGGAGACAGCTGTTGGCGAGTAAAGGAATGAAGTCTGATGTTGAACTTACAACATTTCTTCCTGACTGGCAAAGAAAACGGCAGCTAATGCTAATGTTAGCTATGTAGCCACAGCAAAACGTATTGCCACCTCAACATTTATAGTTTAACCAAATATCATTTCACTTTGCCATAAATGTCAGGCCAGAGTTAATGTTATAACCCTTTGATGATCTACACTGAGAAGGGTGTTATGGGTAAATGTAGGGGAGCACCTCCCTAATCTAAATATCCAGCTGTGTTTGGAACAACACCCACGTATTTTGCTCCTGTGCTCAGAGAAGCATTTGGGATTTTCTCTTTTGTCTTGGTGTTTCAGGTCGGTTAATGATGTCTATATTATTATTGTTGTTGTACGGCTGTTTTTATGTTGCCTTCTTAACCAGATCTTGTAAGAGGATTTAATCTAATTTAGACTTTAACTGATTGAGTAAAAGAAAAGATAAAGGTGTGTTGGTTTGGTTGAGATGAGGTTTTCATATAAAAATATGCAGTTTGTATCTGTGCAGATTTGACACTCGCACTGTCTCCATCCTGTTTTTCACCCTGATGGGTGTAATTTCTGTGCAGCTGCGCCTCCCTGTTCATCACCAACAGGGATTAAGTTTGGGTGATGAAACAAACACAGTTAATTTAGTTCCCATTCAGCAGCAAACTAAATGACTGTATTCACAATCCAATTATTATGATCCTCAGTGTGGCGAGACCTCTTCCTCCCTTTCAGTTTGATGGGATTAGTCACGCCATCAGCCGAAATAAAGCACAGACACACTGAGTGTCAACGATGAGACCGACGCTTCATTCACATCCGAACAGACGGATTAATGACTGGCGGGCGGCCAGCTCTCTGAAGGCCAGTGGTCTTCTTCATTTAAACTCCTCTTCCTCACATATCGGTCATCGGATGTTTTCTTTACAGGCAGGTATTTAATTTTCCAGACCTCCGCCCTGCAGCACCACGGTAATAAAGCAGGTTAACGGATGGAGCTGAGGACTGTTGCCTTGATTTCAAGGGTGTAAGAGTCGGTTTACGACTGTCAGGCTTCAAGTTATTGTTTGGGGAGAGAGAGGGCAGAAAACATCTATAATGCTCTAACTACAGCTGAAAAAAATGACCACAGGGTTTAATTAACTCCTCTCTGGCATTACAAGCTTCACACAGAAAAGATTTATTGCAGAGCTGTTGTACAGGATTGGATTAAATGGTACATCTGTTCCATTAAACTCCATTAACTCTGAGTTTATTAAATAAAAATGCATTTATAAAAGTGTGTGGACACCTGAGTACTGCAGGACTACAGTAAGTGATAGATACAACACATCACCCTGACACCATGGGATTTCCTCCTCAGTCTTTCCATCAGATGTGGAACCTGGTTTCAGGGATATTCTCATTCAAACAGGTGCAACACTGTCAGTGATCAGGTCTGACTCACAGCGTGCCACATTCGTCCCAAAGTAATCATTGTAATTTAAAAAGCCTAAAACATAAAAAATACTCTCAAACCAAAAGTCTCCACATACTTATATATAAAGTATAAATTTACTTAAATATAAAGTGTTTATTCAAAATGGTAGTAATGTAAGTGCTGCTGTTACTGAAGATTTAAATGTTAATGGCTGAATGTCTCTTAAAGACAAAGAAGCTGGTTTTACGTCGTCAACATTGGACACAGTCTCTCTCTGTGAACTAGACAGCCCTTCACGATAAAATGTCTTTGGTAATTTCAATCCCAGGCAGAAAAAACAACTCCTAGAACGACTCTGTTGTCATAGTAACACGACTAAGTGTTAAGTCATGCTAGCAGTGCTAGAGGCTTGGGACAGCTGTCTCTTAAGCTAAATGCTAACATCAATATGTTAACATGCTCACAGTAACAATGCTAATAGGACCTATGCTATGATGTTTAGCAGGTGTAATGTTCACCATGTTCACCATCTTATTTTAGCATATTAGCATGCTAGCATTTGCTAATAAGGTAGAGCAGAGGCTGATGGGAAACATTAATTTCAGGACAAGCCGTCCAACAGTTGTTGAGATATTTCAGCAGTTGAAAATAATTCCTAACTTCCACATTTCTACATCACGCTAACAGGAAGGCGCCCTCTGCTGGTACAAAGCTAATGCTATCACTCCAGTTAGCACCAGACCAGTAAACTACACATGTAGCTAAAGATGATTTACAGGTTTTTATTTTCTTGTATGGAAGAATTTCTTCATTTTAACGATCATGTGACCTCATATCATTATTTTCTGACCGTGACTCCAACAGAAATGGATTTTCTCAAACGTTGTTGGGCATTTCTACGTTCAAACCAAAAGGAAAAACATCAAAGAGGAAAATGACACATCTGAAGCAGCTCACATATTCCTGAAGGGAACATCAAACATGCTGCAGAGAGTGTTTTCCTGTTTAGCTGCACTACACCTGGATGAGATTTCGAAGGAAATCACATACGCTGCCTTTGTGCTCCAGCTACTTCACAGCTTTCTTTTAAAGGGATTCGCGACTGACAAAGGGCTTTTCAGAGTCCTCTCCTCTGCTCGAGCCATTGAGTCTCTGAGTGAAGAGGGAACAGGCCTTTCAGAGGGAAGATGTTTGCTCACTGGAGCTGAACGAGCTGCTGCAGCCTCCTTTTTTATCTCGACTCAGCTGTTAAGGTGCCACCTGAGTCGATATTCAGCCCGCTGGCTGAATGTGGCTTTGAGGGCATTTCCCTTTGATCGTGCATTATAAACCTGACACTCTCTGAGACCTTTCCCTGTTTTCCTTCTCATGGCAAAGAGAGTCATTTAAAGTTTAGCAAAGCTTTCTGTTCTGTTGGCCTTTCACGTCAGAGGAAATGTTCTGCTGCTCAGATGTCTGCCGGGCCTCCTCCGGCAGCTTCAACACGATTAAACGGTTTCTATGGGGCAGGTGACCTCCTGCGTCAGGAGACTGATGGAGAACAGGTGAATTATAGATTCAGGAACCTGGTATTTGTTGTGATCATTAATGTTATTCATTACACCTGAGTCAAAGTGTCTGCCAGGAGACAGATCTACGAAAGAACAGGGCTGCAAAACTAACCATTTATTTTACTGGGTGTGTGTGTGTGTGCGTGTGTGTGTGTGTGTGTGTGTGTGTGTGTGTGTGTGTGTGTGTAATTTACAATAGAAAACGCTTCCTTGATTAAGAAAAACTATATATAGTGCAGCAGATGAGCTTGTATATAGAAGGTTATTGTGCATGTTATGACTAAAGCATGAACATTTCTCCAGTGTTTCTATAAACCAGGGAGTTTTATTTTCAGACGTGGAGGAATTTCAGATTTGACCACTGGGACAGAGCGGAGCCCCCTGGAGTAATGAGTGTGGTCCAGACCAAACTAGCATGTTTGCTAATGTGCTGGCTAGTCATGTAATTCCATAGAACACACAGCAGAAGTTATCAATGTTGTTAACAAGCTATAGCTAGCTTAACACCTGGAAATGTTGGGGTCTACAATCCCACTGCAAAACTGGTGCTCTAAGCAAAATTATGTCACAGCAGCATCTTTATTAGAAGAAAAATGCATTTTTGGCAAAGATACACATGATAATAATGGAGAAATGGAGCAAATTGCTGCCATGTGTGAAATAAAACTTTGGGGTGTGTAGATTATATGCTGAAATTTTCAAGCTTTAGTCATAAAATGCACAGCTGGTTCGTCTATCTGCCCCAGTAAGTAGTAAGTCTCAGTGTATTGTAAGTGCTCCTCCTCTTCCCTGCATTCCCGAGCAGTAAGGAAAACAAAGCAGCTCTGTAGACTCCAGCTCGCCACTCCGATGACCAGTGGTTGAAATATGATCACTCAGTCAGTCAGTGATATTCAAAGGCAAAAATGTAAAAGACTGGACTCAAACTTTTGTTTTGCTCTGTATAAAAGTTGAATGTTTTCGCCATGATGACTCTCACACCTGCTGCAGGAAATGCCATTAGAGCTTGGAAACAGACCGTTTCATCCTCAGCAGCGGTTCTAATGTTTAGCATTCATAATGTTTTCAGTGGGTGAAACTTCCACTTTACTCCATCACATATTGAAATTGTTTTCATTTCTTTTATTTTTTTTACATGTTTGTCTAGTTCCCAGGCTACATCCCTGTTTCTCCTCTGTTTGCTGCTGCACCAGCCTTATTTCCACACTGGATCAATGAAATCAATTAACATGTCAGCTGATGAGTCTGCCAGAACACACTGTATGGTAAATACAAGATTTTTAAAACAGTGATCTGAGGCTCAGCCTTTGATCGAGGCCCCGCTGCCACTTTGAATTGATTAAGTTGGCAGAGGTGAAGCCTCCTCCAGCTGCTGACACAGGCCTGCGTCTGCTGGCAAACACTGTCAATCAGAATTATTGTCTTAATTATAATGAGTTTGGCCAGACTTCACAGGCCGTCACCAGCTAATTTGACCCTGTGAATTCAGAACAGGAAGCTCAGTGAGTCGTGTTGGTTGGGGACACTCTGCTGAGTCACACTCTTACTCTAACAAATGGGTGACAGTCACTTACTGTGGAATCAATCATGTTTAATCTGATAAACGGGGTAATTATTAGTATATATTACACTTGGTGTGGAGATTGTACTTTAGTGCCTCCCAGTGGCCGTTTAAACAAAAAGCTCACTGCCATCAGATTAAACTGAAAGATGCTGTAATCACATACAACATCTTCACATTTATACCTGCACCAACTGACAGCTGCTGCTTTGAGAGTGAACTGAAACCAAAACAATGAGCTGAAAGGTGAGAAAACCCACTTTAGAGTCAGGTGATGATTCTCACTACAAGTTGATTCAGTGCTAATGTAACTAGAATCACCGTCTCGTGGTCGTTTCATCCACCAGGCAGCCAAGTTACAGGAAGCAGCCTCTCCTTCCTGAGTTACAGCGTTGAATAACGACCAGAAGTGATTTTACAGAACATTATGATGTCACAGTGAAGTTGACCTTTGACCACTTAGATATAAAATGTCATCAACTCATTTTATCCTTTTTGTGTCATAATTAGTAAATGAATTCATGAGTTGCTCGTTAAACAGCTGAAAACCTGTTTATTTAACTTGGCTTTTAATGAATTCTCTCATATTTTACTTTTCTTACTGGTTTCTTATTTTATTTTCATGTTAATATTTTATCATCTACTGTCTTTATATCGTCATTGTCCTTCAGTCTGCCCTTATTTTGTTGTACTATTTGATTTTTTTTCTCTTGTAAAGCACTTTGAGCTGCATGTCTTCTATGAAAACTGCTATATAAATAAAGCCTTATTATTATCATTATTATTATTATTATTATTATTAAAGTGTCTTCATGTGTAAAAATTAGTTCATTGCTCCTTTAATATTTACCTGTGTCCTTTTTTTGCTCTCTGCATGAAACAGAAGAACGATGCCTCTGGTCCAGTTTTGGCCGAAGACCTTTTGTCGCCTTTTCTCCACGTTTTCTGTCTCAAATAAAGAATAAAATACAGAAAAATTAAATAAAATTTCTACATACTGTGGATGAAATATAGTGCAATTGATCATGAATAATAATCACCTTCCACCTTGTTTAAACTGAAGTATGATGTGAGGATTCCTCTGCAGTGACAGCTGCGTCGCTGCTCTGGACTGGAGGTTGTGTTGTTTCAGTCTGGTCTTGTGTTAATCAGGAGCTGATTGACTGTGATTGAAGACACTTGTAGTTTCTCTAAACTGAACTAATCAGTGGAGAAACAGCAGCAGCAGCAGAGTGAGTCAGTGAGACTGAAACGGCTTGGGACTGTTTAATTTGACACAACAAAGACGCTGTATAATAATAACGAAATGTCACCTGCTCATGCATTGCTGTTTATTATTTCATTATCATTAATGGGTTTTCTTTATCTGAAACAAGGCTCTAATGACAGAGGCTGGTGCATGTTGTTCAGATTATAAACCCCCTGAGGAAAATTAGTGATTTGTATTATTGCGATAAATAAAACTTTGCTTGACTTGATTATAATAAATAAATTCAATAATTTTGAGCTGTGTTTCGCAGGTTATTTAGAACTGCAATAAATAAGTCAAACTTACTAGTTTTTTCTAAAACTTAAAGGTTTGATTACATCTGCAGGGTAAACAAGCTTGTATTTTCAATTATGACCAAGATGAGAATATAATGAAACATTATTTTGCACCCATACCTCACACTCTGTAATAGCTCTGAAACTAATGTGTATTTTCCTTATCAATTACTCTTTTGTTGATCCTTCATTTAGTGTAATTACATTCAAACTTGCCACAGGCCAAAATAACACTTAAAAATCAGCTGATTTGTTTGTCCATCAGTCCAAAAGACAAAGATATTTCATAAACTATCATACATGTGATAAAACCAGAACACGCGCCATGTTTTACTGCATGTTTGCATCTAGAATCAAAATGATCTGCTGCTCTCTGCTGGTGTTTATCTACACTGCAGCCACTGACAGAGGATTTCTGTCCCCTGGTTTGTTGAAACTGCTTTTAACTGTCAACTGAAATACAGCGTGTCAGTGGAATTTGCAGTTGTACGCTTGTTAGAAAGCATCTTAAACTTTCTCTGATTCTATCAGTTAATGGTTATACATTTTTATGAATTCAGAAACAAAGCCAATACATAGAGTATTTTATAAAAGTAATTGATACCAGTTTTTCAGGTTATAACAGATATCCTTTGTTTTGTTCCTGAATGTTCATCATTTTAACAGTTTTCGAGGTTTTAATTTTCAGTTTTTCACACCTGAATTTTTAATTATTAACATAATTTTGGGGTCAATTCAGAAGCAACTCTAACATACATCTGTTCTTTAATCCATGCATGTTCACCACAGTAATGTACATCAGCAGTGGAAATGTCTTTTGCCAGTTTAGTAATAATACAAGGGGTTATAATCCGTCCTCTGAGCAGAGCTTCGTCTTCAGGGCAGACTGGAGGCTGCAGTGAGTCATTATCAGGAAGTAACGAGACAGGCTAGCTGGTTAGCATGCTAACTTCAGTAGAAGAAAAGACGTGATAGAAACAAGAGTTAACATTGGTGTTTGTCTCCACCTCTGGAGACAGATGTTGGTGAGTAAAGGAATGAAGTTTGATGCTGAACTCACAACGTCGCTTCTAGACTGTTAAGTAAACAGCTGCTAATGCTAACGTTAGTTGTGTAGCAATAGCAAAACTTACATATAGCTCCTTTAAGTGCTGTTTTGAGAAAGTGAGTCAAACACCCTGTTAGTGAGGGGTGTAGACATGACCTTTGACCTTAGAGACAGGAAATTAAATGACGTCAGGAGGGAACTGGAGTCCTGAATGTTTAATACAATAATACAGAAAACAGCTGTACAGTATACAGCGTGCACACACACACACACACACATCACACACACACACTCAGAATATCACTCGTATACACATACGCATGCGCACACACACACACACACACACGCACACACTCACACACACACACACTCACACACACACACACACACACCACACACACACACACACACACACACACACACACACACGCACACACAGCCAAAGAGCACATGATGACTATAGCACACATTGCATTAACAAACACAGTGCTCAGAGGATCAAAGAGTTTTCACTGTCGGCCATGTTGGCTTCACCACTCAGCTCGTTGGCCTTTGCTATAGAAACCGGTGTTTTTTTTTGTTGCCGTCGTCACCATGGTGATAATATGAAGGGCACTGTTGTTTACTCGCAGGCAGGAAAGGTGACGGTTAGCTCCCGTCCATTGTAAAGGTAAATTTAACTCCCTGTTTCCACCCCAGTGTCCATGTTGCTAACTTATGAGTTTATTGGCCAAAAAGTACAAGACGATCCATGTTGTTAAAAAAAAATGTCCCTTGCAGTGGTCACATGTGAACTCCAGTGTGTTTTTGATTGGTCGCCACTGATTCGCTGCTGCTCTGTCCTCTGTGGGTCCAAACTGTCAATCATGTTTGACTGATTAATTTGCATTTTTCATTTGCAGGTTTTCTTAATTCTCAGTGAAATTCTGAGCTGAATTTGGGTAGAAAACCGGTTAATGGAACAACTACATCTCGTAAAGTCAGTGAAATGTCAGTTAGAGCGCCTTTTAGCTTCTGTGACGTATTTGTGAGTGGGCGGGTTTTATTTACCTCCTTCACCTGTACTGTCATTACGGAGACTCAGATGAATAAATTAGCTGCATTTAACCACATTATTTGGAACCTGAGTCACACGTCTTGATGAAACATTTTCTACTTGCACAGTTTTGCATCAGTTTGCACTAACGCAAGTGAATTTGAATGCTCGTTTATTTCTATTGATTTATCTGCAGTCTCTGAAATTTGCTTTTAGTCTGAACGCACATTTTGGATTTTACCGTTAAGCACAGCAAGTGCCGTGCAAGCTAGCATCTATGCGCTTTGAGCTAAATGCTAACATCAGCATGCTAACATGCTAACAGTAGTTACGCTGAAATACTGATGTTAATGCCGTGTTCCATTTACCTCGTAAGTTGGATGTTGGAGCTGGGAATGATGTCACATCTGAGTTGACCATGTCCGTCGGAAGCTTGTTGTTGTTGATGCTTGTTATTGTTACTGTTAGCAACAACAGCATTACACCATATTTTGCACATACTATCACTGTAGCAACAGTTCTTTGAGTACAATGGATTAAATGAGACACAGATAAGACAGAAGTGCGAATAAACCGTGCGTTACTACAGCTTTCACTTCTGTTGATGCGAAGAGCAGCCATCTTGGATTTTGGAGTTTCAAGGGGTTGGCTGATCGAGTTGAAATTTCCAACTGGGAACTCAGAAATTTTGACTTTCCTGTTAAAATGGAACGCACCATTAGCATTTAGCACCACCTTAGTTTAGCACATTAGCATGCTAACATTTGCTGAGGCTGATGAGGATGACATTAGTGTTGGATTAGCTGTTAAAATGAATCCAAGCTAATAGTTGTTGAGATATTTCAGTCTAGTGGTGGACCGCTAACGTGGCTAAAAACAGCTCCTGAAGATATCGATTGACTATTGATTAGCAGCTCTGAACATGTTTGATAATTTGAACCCAGAGCAGAGAGAAGAGCACAGGTCATTCTTTACATGTACATGTATAACAACACGTCTGTTGCTCACATTCATTCACAAAAACCTCCAGTTGCTTTTTAACAGCTCCATGACTCATTCCTGCAGATCGTGAACATGTGGCCTGCGTTCGCCGTGAGCACGAAGCTCTTTGGTTTTTTTACCTGTTGCTTTTTAAATTTAAATGTAGATGTTTCCGCTTGTTTCCTCTGAGTCTCTAATGACGTCACATGACACGTTCACCACTGAGAATGGACCGTGAAGCTGCTAAGAAGCTGTTGTCTGATGAATGTGATGTGTTCATGGTTGTTTGTAAACATAAGGTCTGGTGGCCCTTTTTTTTAATGGGGGGGGGGGGGGGGGTCCACCGAAGTAAGGAGGGAAGGGGCCACTGAGTCAGCTGCTGTGTTTAAAACAGAAGAATCTGAACTCTCGCTGTCACTGCACCGCGCCGCCTGTTGCCATGGTGATCTGCCACCACCACAGATATAGTGGCGAGTTTGCCGCGGAGTGTCATCAGGCGTTTTCAGGCACTTCATCATTGTCCTCCTCCTCTTCCTCCTCCTCCTCCTTCTCCTCGCCCAGCCGTGCCCCTGCAACAGTTACCATAGCAACAGGTCAGCTCACTGTGTGTTTAAGTTTAGTAAATGTTCGCATTCGTACGGACATGAAGACCCTATTCTGCTGTCGCCAAGGGGGGTGGGGTCGTTCTCCCCCAGAAGTGACTGAGCTCCTTCAGAATCAACAAGATTTTGAGTTTTTCATTAAGACTAATTAAAGTCTCATCATCAGTCATTTTAAATGAACGTGCACAGCTCTGGTCTCTGACTTCATCTGCTGTCAGGAATGTAACATAACTGACTCTTCTTTATTTTGGCCACTGAATAAAATAAATGTAAGAAACAAAAACACTTTTCCAATTCATTATTAAATTAATTACTTATGAAACGAGGAACACACCTGAATTTCTCCGTGTGTTTTAATTTTTCTTTGTGTTAGCTTTGTCCAATCATTGGCCTCTGAACCTGGCGCTCTGATCTGACCTTTAGCTCCGTGGTCGTATCAGATAAATGTAAATGTTTTATATCCCAATAAGTCATTATTTTTTAAGCTTAAACAAGTGACTAAACTGATACTAAATTAAGCTAATCAAGTTTAAACCATAACGATATCTATGTCTGTCCATATGAAATTATAAGTAAAAACAGAATTATGAAGCTTGGAAACCATCTCACACACGCACACACACATATACATATATATATATATATATATATATATATATATATATATATATATATATATATATGTATACTGTATATTATCTATGAAATGTTAACATGTATTGTGTCATGTCTGTACCATTCCAGGTCAGGTGATCTGCAGGCATGTGGTCAGGTGACTTGTTGCTTTGTGTCTGATCAGGTGGGGATCCGTCTGAGTTCTGTGATTGGTCAGAGGTGTGTCCATCGGGGACGCTGTGGTTGGGTGAGGCTGGATGAGACTGGACGTCTGAGTTGATGTTGGACTCCAACCTCTCCTGCTCCTCTCGCTCCTTATTGGCCAGTTCTGTGCACGACACACACACATGATTCTTTATCAGGTTACCTATAATATAAACCTTCCTCTGTGTGTGTGTGTGTGTGTGTGTGTGTGTGTGTGTGTGTGTGTGTGTGTGTGTGTGTGTGCATACCCTGAACAGACAGCTCTTTCCAGCGGTCCTTGTTGCTGGCGATGACGCCGGACAGGTGTAGCCTCAGAGCCGGCAGGTCGATGGCGGTCAGAGAAAAGTCCATCTGTCCATCATCACTGTTTCCGTGGCGACCGCTGTTGTGTCTCTGCACCGACTCCACGGTAACAGAGCCAGTTCCTGTTAAACTGGAACAGAGCAGAGTTATGGACCAAGAGGAAGCACGGACTGAGGGTCAGATAATGAGATACAGTCTAATTTAACTTCACCTACATCATCAGTTTGACTGTATTGTGGCAGTGATAGCATCAGTACCTGGACCTCCTGTTTCCTGTCTCTCTGGCCTTCCTGTCCTCCTCTATCAGGGGACCAATCACCTTCTCCGTGGTGTCGATCAGGACGCTGAAGGTCGGCTCCACGATGAAGTCTATGAAACCTGCGGCCGCACAGAGAGAAGACAAACACTGAGTCCTCTTCAGCTCCTCACACCTCCAGCAGGTGTCACTGTTGAACCAAAGTTCAGCCTCCTGTTAAATCCTGTGATCTGCTGCTAGTTTACTGTGCTCCTCACCTGCCTGTGGTGTGCTGGTGGTTGCTCTTACCTATCTGTGATTGGGCGATCATCGTAGCTTTACGGTCACAGAGAGGAGAAAAAGGAAGGCCGAGCTCCACCTCTTTATCTCCCTGGAAAAGACACATGAACATGCTGTGTGTTTTTAAATCAACTCTGTGGTATTTGCATCCACTTTTTGCCTCTTGATCATTTTAAACAAAGCAAAGCAAACGTTTCCTTCAGATGTTTACATGCTACACTCACTCACAAGTAATTTTAAAAGAAAGATAAACAACTTATCTCCTCCCCTCAGCCTGTAAACAGCTCTGAAATTTTGCTCTTTGCTGAGCACTTCCTTTAAATGCTGTTATAAGTATTTATGTCTTACTGATTTATTCTCCTTATTTTTGTTATTTTTTAATTATTTAATCTATTATTTCTATGATATAATCATTATTATCTCATTTTACATCAGTGATTTTAACATGTTCATTTCACAAAGTGCTTCACTTTTCATTTTGTATGAAAGATGCTAAATAAAGTTTATTATTATTATCATACCGTGGCAGACGAGGGCAAACACACTGCAACGGCCCAAAACACTTCCATTAGGAGAAATGAGCTGCGAATTCAGAAACGATGCAGATTCAAGAACACATAGAAAAAATACAAAACAAAACTGCTGCAAATGAAAAAACGTGCTGCAGGAAGCAAAAACATGAACAACAAACACGCAGCAAAGACTGAAACGATGCATCGACAAAAACACAAATTTTTCATTTCTCCTGATGGAAGTGTTTTAGGTCGTTGCAGTGTCACCCAGTTACGCTGCTTATGTAGAGACAAAGAGGACCAACATGTGTTTGGCTATGTTAGCCGCTAACATAATGTTAGCTTGGGTCGATCTGGCTACATTATTTGTTACACTTTTGGAAAGCCTTTGAAAAAGATGCCACCAACCAAACTCTTTAAATATGGACCGTTACTCTTACTACAGCCTCATACACACTCCTGCAATGTGTGTGTGTGTGTGTGTGTGTGTGTGTGTGTGTGTGTGTGTGTGTGTGTGTGTACCTGTCTAAAGAACTCCTCCATCAGACTGTGAGTCCAGCGGTAGTGCAGCGGCCAGGCTTTGGCTGGATGACTAATGTCTGCAGCGTGAAGCATCAGAGACAAAACCTTCACTTTGTCTATGCTGCAGAGAGAGAGAGGGAACAAACATGTAAACATCATTCAATAATAAACTGTGATTAGATAGATTAGATTATCTGAATCTAGTGAATCTGACCCCCCCTGCTCTGCTGTGTCTCCTGTGTGAGGGGAGAACAGTGTTGTGTCTTTTATTTCGTGTTGTGGTCACGGTGTTCAGAGCGCTGCTCTCCACACAGCTGCTGCAGCAGCACAAGCAGAGCCAGCATGTCGACAGGCTGAGGCCAGCATCTTCCCCAAAATCTCATTCAAGCGTGAGCTGGTGAAGCGTGACAGCTGCCCCCACACACACACACACACAGACACACACACAGACACACACACACAGACACACACACAGACACACACACCTCCAGCAGGACTGACACACACAGTGCTGGACTCAGACTCTGAGTTATTCCTGGGGAGGCCCCTTCAGGGACTCACAGACAGACTGTGGTTCAGCAGCCTGCAGGACGTTATGTTGGACCGTTTCTCCAGACTCCCACTGATGATCTGGTCGTCTCCGTCAGATGGAGCAGCTTCTCACAGTCTGCCTGTGTGAGGCCGGCTGACAGACTGCAGGGCGCAGGTCTCTGCATTTTGGTCTAATGATGAAGTCTGAGCTAAATTTGACTCACAGCCACATTGACGACAATCTGCTCCCAGTATCTTCTTAAAAGAATCAGAGCGTCACAGACTGCACTTCCACTTCATTTGAATATTTCTATCTCATGCCACTAATGAAGACTTACCATACAAGATATATGAAGAGAACATGATGCTGTATTATAGATTAAACTACATATATCAACTTAGAGCTGAAATAATGAATCCATTATTGGATTGCAACTATTTAGACTTCATGAGTCCAGCCTGTTAAACGTGAGGATTTACTGCTTTTCACTGTTACTTACATTCAACTATTATTACAGAAAAAGTGATGGTTTCACTTTTTACAGAACAAACCAAACCAACATTACAGATCAGTAATAAAAATAATCACTAGCTGCAGCTTTATATAAAATAATTACTGATTATTATTAATCCTGCTCCTGTTGGTGATGAATAAGAATAATCCAGCGACAGAATAAAACTCTTTACTTCTGATAGTTTAAGGACTTTTGTTGATAATACTTACGGAACTTTTTTAATGAAGGACTTTAAGTATTTTTACAGTGTGGTATCTTGCACTGACCTGTGTGTCTGCGTCAGGGCGTTCCTCATGGTCTTGATCTGCTGGAAGTGACAGGACATGTCTGTGGACATCACCATCTCTATGACCAGAGACCTCAGCTCCCTGCCAATAAT
The DNA here is from genome assembly GCF_021018895.1 of Seriola aureovittata. Classification (NCBI taxonomy): domain Eukaryota; kingdom Metazoa; phylum Chordata; class Actinopteri; order Carangiformes; family Carangidae; genus Seriola; species Seriola aureovittata. The sequence continues at coordinate 2,058,727 of NC_079374.1, read as the reverse complement.
CAATACACACACACAATCGAGATGATCAGTGATCCGTTACCATGACAGAAAGAGAGAGAGACAGAGTGTGTGTGTGTGTGTGTGTGTGTTTGTGTGTGTGTGTGTTTGTGTGAGAACCTCCAGTCGTCCTTGTTCAGGTTGACCAGGATGTTCATGTCCTCCTCTGCCATCAGCCTGTAGGCGGCGCTGACGTGATGGTTCTCCAGCACCGACCTGTCGTTGTACAAAATGGCCACCTCCGACCTGACGGACAGACACAACGACCAATCACACGCTGGCGTCTGCTGCTGCCTTTCACATATAGTCCCCGACAGCAGGTTTGTGTTCTTGTTATTTCCTGGAAGGATAAAGTCGATCTGTCCTTCCACACTGAAATACTTCATCAACTATTGGATGGATTGTCATGAAATCTGATTATTGATTACTTACTTTCTTAATCACACACATGCACAAACGTTCAGTGTGTGAGTCAGTGCACACACATACACACACACACAAACACAACAGCAGAGATGCAAACACTGCAGCTCTAAGAGGAGTGTGTGTGTGTGTGTTTGTGTGTATTGATTCTATTCTATTAGTATCTAGTATTGACAATATTGGTAGTAATGACAGTTTGGTGATTGATCCGCTGCTGGATTATGATTGAATACATGCAAATCTATCGACATCCCCATCAACCTCTTTTGTACTGTGTTTAACAATTCATGCTAATGTTAGCATGCTAACACATTAAACATTCCACCCGCTAAACGTCAGCATGTTAGCTTTGTCACTGTGAGCATGTTAGCATGCTGTTAGCATTTAGCTCACAGCCTCTCAGAGCTGCTAGCATGACTGTAGACTGTCAGAGTTACAGTTTTAAAAAGGGTCATGTCGTACTTTCACCATCAGGTCCGGTCTGTGAGAGGAACTGCCGTCGTCCAATGAGATCCCACAGATTCATTGGTCATATGTCACCTGTCTACGTTACCTGGTGTGGATGTGGAAGTTGTTGGTGGTTCCTGTGTGTTCGAAGTCGTGAATCGCTGCAGCGAAAACCATCGCGAGAATCTCCAACTCGCTGAGCCAGTGCTGCGCACACACACACACACACACACACACACACACACACACACACACACACACACACACACACACACACACACACACACACAAACACATACACACACACAGTATTACTCATGTTGTGCTGTGTATGTCACATTGTGGGGACTCGACCTCTTTTTGGGGACAAAGAACCCCTAATGTAATGTAATAGTGTGTGTGTGTGTGTGTGTGTGTGTGTGTGTGTGTGTGTGTGTGTGTGTTACCATCAGTCCAGTGTGCAGCATCAGGAAGTGGGCGGTCTGAGTGACATCAGCGGCGTGGATCAGGTTGTGGTAGGGGTTCCTGTGTTTGCTGTAGCCGTTCTCCAGAGCTTCAACAAACTGCACCAGAGCCTGGACTGGGATCTGAACACAGGTGCTACAGGTAGTACAGGTACTGCAGGTGCTACAGGTGCTACAGGTAGTACAGGTACTGCAGGTGCTACAGGTGCTACAGGTGCTATGAGCACTTGATATTTCTTTATTAAAAAACCTGTAATCTTGAACTTCCCCTCCACCACATGCACCCTAAATATTTAATGAAACCAATCCATCTTAAATCCACAGATGGTGAAACTAGTTTTGGAGCATGATCCTCTATGACTTCAGCATCTTGTAATTATGACAGCCTCTCATTATTACACTAACAATATGTTGCGATAACGAGATCATTCATTTATAATTGCCAGATCTGTATCTGTAGAATTGTTGTGTAATTCTGAGACGCTGAGTCACGATAACAAAAACCGGAGTCTCATAATTACAAGATACGGAAGTTGTAATTACATGATCGCATCTCCACTTTTCTTCTTTGGTGACAGTGATGTACGACTGCACTGTTTGTCCATTAAGAAGAAACACGAGACTATTTCTTCACTGGGCGAAGAAACTTCCTGGAATCAGTGGGTCACAAACAAGATAGAAAGTGTTAATTATTGAGCTTCAGAGCGAGCCGGGCTAGTTGTTTCCCTCCATTTCCACTCATTGTGCTAAGCTAAGCTAATAAAACTGAAAAAATCAGGGTGTTCTAAAAAGTAATTTAAGCATGTCATGTTCGGGTTGCTTCTCCACACTTCAGGATCAGGAACACCTCTACCCCACAGCTGTTAATGATATGAAGTTGTGTGTACCCTGAACCTGTTGACGAGGTCATAGCGGGTCAGCAGGTCGTAGACCAGGAACTTGAGGGCGTGGTCTCCGGTGGCCTCGTGGAAGGAGAAAACATCGAACGACCACTGATCCACTTCCTGGAAAACGAGCAGTAAAACATCAGCATATAACACGGGGACGGAGCAGGTGGGATCGAGCTGATTGGCTCCACTCACTCAGTCTAATGTGGTGTAATGAGGTGTATCTACCACCAGAGGGCAGTGTGATCACAATGTTAACTCACACTGGGAGGAAACAGGATATAATTACATTAATGATTCTAGTTATTCATTAGTTCACAATTATGTTTGATGTTTTATTTTCCTTCCTTCTTCCTCTAACTCCTCCTTTTGGTGTCTACCTTTTCTTTATCTCCTTCTTTCCTCCTTTTTGTGTCAATCTCCTTCCCTTCTCCTTTCATTATTGACTACTCCTTTTCAACTTCCCTCTATCCTTCAGTACCTCCTTTCCTACTCTACCTCTTCTCTGCCTCCTTCTTCCCTACCCCATCCTTTTCTTCTCTACCTCATGCATCCATCTCCATCTCCTTTTTTCCTTCTTTACCTCCTTCCCTTTCTCCTCCTTTTGACCATTGACTTTTCCTTGTCTGCATCCTCACTTCCTTCCCTTCTGTGTGGTTTTCTGTTTCTAACTTCCTTCTTTACTTCCCTCCCTACTCTTTTCTTCCTCTGTCCTCCCTTCTCCTTATCTACATCCCTCTTTCCTTCCTCACCTCCTCCTTTCCTTTTCTGCCTCCTTTTAATTTCTAGTTTCCTGTCCTTGTTTATCACCTTTTCCTTCCTTATCTTTGTTTATGTTCCTGCTTCACTTTCTTCTTTCCTTTCTTTTCTCTACCACCTCACATGCTCCTCTGCTTCCTCCTTTTTTTCTTTTCATCGCTACCTCTCCCTTCTTTAATTCCTCCTTTCATTTTTCCACCTCATGTCATCCTCCTTTTCTTTTTTGTCTTTACATTTTCCTGCTGTTCTCCACCTCCTCTGTTCTTGCTGTAGCACTTCCCTCCATTTCTTCTCTACTTCTTCCTTTTCTTTCCTTTCCTAGCTCCTCATTTCTTCCTTCCTTCTTTACATCCTCCTTTCCTTTCAAATTCAAGTTTTTTTTTGCGCACTTTTGTCAACTGGTGATTGAGGAAACAAAACTGACTCCCAGTGTCTGAGCTCTGACTTTACTGGACTTTTTCAACTTCCAATCAAACACGGGGTTAATACAATAAGATGATGTCACTTCCTGATGTTGGGACCGCAGCAATAAAATAGTTTTTACCTTTAGAGCAGTCAAGGCCGTGGGAGGATAGGTCAGACCTGCCATGTTGGATGTCCGTCTGTACATCCTGATGTCACACACACACACACACACACACACACACACACACACACACACACACACACAAAGATAAAATCATCATGCTCAAATCTCACACACATAAACACAGACAGTTTGCATGCATATAAACACTCCTCACACACAGACCCACTCCAGCCGCCCTCCTCCACAGTTTGTGACCAGGATGGATTGTTTGTCACCATGGTAACCGTCTTCAAAACACACACACACACACTCACACAGAACGAGCGCAGCCTCGGCGCAGCAGATATTTTTTGATTTCATGCGTCATTAAGCTGCAGCAGATGAACTGATAACGTTCTATCACTGCAAGTCATTTACACTCTAATGATATTGGACCTGTGATAGTTTCCCTATATGTGATCTCCATCTCCAGCTCGCTCGCACGCTAACGACGTTACACTTCATGTTCGACCTTGTAATCACATCTGCGGCGAAGTCGGCCGGATGTTTTCTGGAGTGTGTTTTCGAAGAAGTTGTTGATTGTTTTCTTTCCTCCGACGCCGACGACAAAAATAACCGAAGGAACATCTGAATGTCTTTAGTCTGAGACGATCTGAGGACTGGACTTCCAGGACTCACAGTTTCGCCTGTTATTAGCACCACATGGCCAAAAGTATGCAGACACCTGTACATTCCTCCCATTTTGTACATCTTACTGCATTAATGTTCTGCTCTAACAGCCTCCTCTCTCCTGCTCTCAGTCTTTCCACCAGATGTTGAACCAGCTGCAGGGTTTTTACTCCCATCCAGACACAACAGCATTAATGAGGTTCAACACTGATGTTGGTCACAGAGCAGTTTGTTTCTTCATGTCATGAAGAAACAAACTGTGTGTTTCTTTGTGTGTTTATTTTTGTGTGTTTTACTCTATGTGCTCTTTCACAACTGCTGCCTGGGGACAAATAAAGTTTCTTGTATTGAACTGAATTGACTATCAAACTGATAAAGTCATTCCTTTATGGAGCCGCTTTGTGCACAGCAGCTCTGTCATGTTGAAACAGGGACAAACACAAACGGCTCACACATAGTTGTTATAAATAACATTGTATTCTGTGGCATTTAGATTTCCTTAAACTAAGGAGCCAGACCAGGAGAAACAGCCTAAGACAAAATGTACACATATAAGGATGTGAGGTGTCCATATACTTTTGGCCATGTAGTTTATGCACTAAGTCTGAATATTAACTCACAGATGTGTATTAGTCATTTTACAGTCCAGTGCCAGTTAGAGTGAGAGTGGGAGCACTGGTGTAGCTGTAGCTGCACCACCTTCTTTCAAACATCTGCTGCAGATGTTTGGAGAAAAGATCTGTGGGATTTCTGACAGGAGCGACGTTTACCTCTCCACAAAGATCCCAGCCTGCACTGCGTGGACGATGCTCCTGAATCTCGGCTTCTCCTCGGGGCGCCGCTTGGCCACGCCCATCTTCCTGCTGAAGGTGCACGCCAGCCAATCACGTACCTCGCTGGGCACCGACTCGGCCTGCAAGTCGCTGAGCTCATCCTCGGTGTCCAGCAGACGCCTGCAGAGCAGAAACAAACACCTGTCGGCCACAGCTTGGATCACCAGGGACAAAGATTTATTTACCGCAACCTCCATCTGCCCTCCCTCCCTCCCTCCCTCCTTTTGTTCCCTTCTTACTTCCGTCCATCCCACCTGGTCTCATCGGTGTAAACAGCGTCCAACATGGCAGCAGCGAGCTCCAGGTTCCTGCGGAGCTCCTGCAGGTCCACGATGCCCCGGTCCATCTGCTCCAGGACCCCCTTCAGCCTGAACACACACACACACACACACACACACACACACACACACACACACACAGCAGTTATTAGAAAATACACAGTCTGTATGATTATAATTACTGAATAAGGTGATTAGCTCGTGGCTCATGAATTAATAACAGTTTTAATTTTTGAGGTGTTATTTTTGGGTCTATTACGGTTCATTAGATGATGATGATGAGCTTGGGTAGATGGAGGGGGGGGGGGGCAGAGTTCACTTGAGCATGAAGCCTGTGTGGAGAACAGGGCGTTGGTCCAGTCTCTGACCTCATGAGACTCAGCAGTGAAGGCAACAGTATCAGCGACTGTGGTGAACAGTCATTTATCTCTAACAGCTACACAACACACAGATATTAACGTGTGTGTTGTTCCGATCATGGTGGAGATAAATTTGTTGACTCGTATAATCGTTTGTTCTCATATCTCACTGTGCGGCTGCATAAACAACAACACGTTTAGGTTCAATCACTGTGTTGAAGTCATTTTTTGAAATAACCAGACTTTAATTTAATCCACTTTCAACGACCTTTAAAATGTATTTTCTCCATCAGTGTCTCATTCTGAGATACAGTCTATAACATGAGGACTCATTTCTGCCAAACTTAGAGCAGTTCTGATTATTTAATCACACAGATTTCTGCTTTTCTCACTCATCCAAAGGGACAAAAGGTGGAAAATGTTTAAACATTTGAATAAAAATCTGATGTCAGTTGTGTGGTTGTTTGTTAATGTTGCCAGGTCACTGTCAGTCACACCTGATCCAGCCTCACCCACACAGTCCTGATGAGGAAGAACTGCTGAACTCTTCATGAATTAACCTAAGACACCTTCTCTCTGTAGTCTTTAATAAAATGTAAACAGGTGAGTTATATAAACAGGTGAGTTATATAAACAGGTGAGTTATATAAACAGGTGTCATGAAGGAGGAAATTAGCTCTAGAGACCAAAACTGTTTTTGTACCAGGCTGTAAACATGTTTATTCCTGCTGTAAAGTTGGACATTTTAACATGGGAGTCTATGGGGACTGACTCACTGTTGGAGCCAGACTCTAGTGGTCGTTAGAGGAACTGCAGCGTTCAGCACTTGAACTTGTAGAAAGTTGTTGCTGCTCTGTGCTGTTTGTGCTTCTTAACTTAATGTCCTCTGTTGTGACGTGTGTTATTCTACTTAACTTCAGCCCAACATTCGTCCTCATCCCTCGTCTGTGCAGATACATACACCTGCTAACAGACAGGAGGAAGCACCGCTCCTCATACTTTGCCCCCACACAGCTGCTGTCCTCTTCACACCGCACGACGGGAACATGAAAATCTGTTTCCTCCAGATGGACACATGACACTCTGCCTCCTGTCAATCAGCTGACACCCACAGCTAGTAACGGGAGCCTCCTCCAGGAAACAAACATGTTGTTTTATAGACTTGTAGCTCGCTCCGTCTTTGTCAGCCGGCGCAGCAGCTCAGTCCTGATGCCCTGAGCTCAGATAAACACGAAGCTATCTTTGATATTAATCCTCTCATCTAAAGCCCCATTCAGAGTGGATTAATTTCTCTAGGGGAGGTGGGGTGATTTTAACATCACCTGCTCCTGTCGGTGGTTTTAATCCTGTCCAAAGCACGCAGGTGGGTAATCCCCCCCCCCCTCCCTGTAATAATTATAGCTGCACTTTCCTACTGTTGTTCTGTGAACTCACTGGTCCTCCTGTACTTTAAAGCTCCTCCAGTGTAAAGGTCTGTGTCCATGTGTAGTGTGATTATAGATCAGCTCTAGCTTCTATATTAATACTGTGAAAGTATCAAAGCCTCAGTCCACAGAGAAATGCACACAGCCTGTATTCAGAAACTGAGCCTTAAAACCAGCCGTCAGGACTTCTGGAACTTTGTGATGTCACAACAAAGCAGTCACCAAGCCCCGCCCACCTGGACCCACCATCCAAACCTTGCAGGATTTGGTTTCTCTGAGTGTTTTTACCTGAAATCTGCTTTATTTTTATTGGATCACTCAGAGAAAACAGTCAGCCAATCAGAAGAGAGGCTCAGAGCCTCCTCTCTTCTCTCTTCTCCTAAACATAAAGGAAAATTTGGGAACCAATAGAGCAACAGAAAACATTCAAACCATTTGATGAGCACCCCACTTGGGAAAGCAAAAGCTTATCACATCTGCTGTTGTAATATTCTCTTTTGAGCCCTGTGATTTTTGGCTAGATCTGTGAATATCTTTGATTGACTGAGTGACTGAGTGACAGAGTTGAGTGATTACGCTGCACCATTGGTCAGCCGAATGTTGGACTTCTCCCCATCTGATGTCAGTTGCTCTTTCAAAATGATTTGGTGCAGTTTTTAACTACAGTATAAAGGTGGCGACGGCTTCCCTCTCTCCTGCTCTCTCTTGCTCTGTGTGTTTTGTGTTTAGTCATTCCTCTGTCTCCTATAGCAATAATGGTTAATTTGCCGTCAGGGAGGCGAGGCTCAGTGAACTGGAAGTGCAGCTCTGCTTCCCGGCTGCTCCCTAACAGCCGGGATGCCAGGGCGGCTGGGTGACTGCCCGGAACAAGAGGCGTAGCCCTAAGCCCACAGTTCACGCCACGATTGTGCCAACGAAGTGTTGGAAGTAGCATGGTTACACTGCTGAATTTATCAAATCATTAATAGTGTATCCACGGATGCTCAGACAACCGTCACTGGATCAATGTGATACTGAAGGAAACTTAAAAACATGACGACTCCCAGTGAAGTTCTGAAGCATCTTTTTTCTACGATTTCTAAGCAGATTTGAGGTTTATTCTGGACACACATCTGAAATAACGATATCCTCAGGACGTGTGAGCCACACTGAATGATATCAATATGTGTTTCATGATTTTTTTGACTGTTTCACTTCACACAGTGTTTTCTGCCTCCCCTCAGCTCTCCCACACTGTATGTCCACGTCTATTTCAGACCATATCCTGTCATTTCCCGCTGGTTAAAATCACTTCTTTAAGTTGAGCTTGACTTGGAGCACGGTGAACACTTTATTCTCCACCTCACCTGCAATGTTTTTAATCGGGCTTGAGACGACAAACATGTTTCCAACTACACTGTACCATTCATTTAAAAAGTTCCTTACTTTTTTAGATTTTTATTCTCAGTATTTTACATGTAGGTAGAAGCTCATACTATATTTCCACCCAGCTGCTACCTTCAGTCCTGGTATATGAACAGACGGATATTAACGGACAGATGGATGAAATCATTTCTTACTGCAGGATAGAGGGGTGGTTTGACTGTTTACAACGGAGGAGACTGACAACAGGGGAGACATAAAGACTCCGCAGCGACCAGGCATCCTGCCGTCGTCACGGTAACCAAACACCTTCTTGTAAACTGGACGAAATCTGTTTTAGTTGCCATGGTTACAGCTGGAGTCAGAACAGGGAGACGGGGCGAGGGAGAACTAAAGTTCAAGACTGCAGAGACTCAAGCTTCTCGTTTTCATCAAAGATCCTTCAGATTTTATTGAGTGGTGAAGGGTAATGAAGTACAATTACTTGAGTACAGTTCTGAGGTACTTGTACTTAGTTTCAAATAAAACCATGTGAGAAGTTTAGAGGGGAAATGCAACTCAGCAACTTCTGAAACATGACAAGGAGACACAACAACACACAGAAGGTTTAATCTTTACCAGTGCACCGGATCTTGGAAAAAGTTAAGTTCAAGTAGCTTGAAAATTGAACTTACTCCTTTCAACAACTGGTTTTTTAAACATAGTTTTTCTTATTCGAGTCCCTCCAGCTTTTTTTCATCATAGAAACCAGAGAAACTCTGAACTACAGCTTTTATTACATTTTGATAGAAGTACAAGTATGACGGTTCTGCAGGCCGTCGCTCCTGCACTGCATTTTCATTCAAGTTCAATCTTTCTCAGCCAGTAGAAGTACTAATAAAAATACTCCATTACAAGTTACTGTAGTAAAAGTATGTAGGTACAATCAGGAAAACATCCCTGTGACTGCTCTGTTATTTTATATATATATATATATATATATATATACTTTATTGCTGTAGTTGCTTGAGGTGCAGCTAATTTCTATATATATTATTTTGTATAGTACTGTAACTAATGATTATATTCATTATAGATTAATAATTAATCCCCTCATCATTTACTCGATTGATCAATTGATTGATTGTGTCGTTAAAAAGTCTCCAAATAGTCAGGAATGCTGTCCAGAGCTGCAGGTCACATCCTAATGTTTTGTTTTGTCCAAATTATTAAAAATAAATTGAAACAATCAAAAGAAAAGCAAAACATCTTCACGTGTGAGAATCTGGAAATATAAAATATAAAACGTTATAATTTAAACAATTATCAAAATAGTTGCCACTTAATTTTCTGTCAATTGACTCAGTTTAATTTAATTTTGGTAGTTTAATTTAACACAAAACATCATATTTTATAAGCTCTTCCTGTTTGGGACCCAAACATTTGCAAAGTAAATAAAGCTGTAAAGATAAAGATAAATATAATGAAGTAAAAAGTACCACAGTACCACAAATGTGCACTGAAGTACATGAGTAAATGTACTTAGTTACATTCCACCACTGCTGCCTGACGACTGTTTAGTCTTGAATCTTGATGGATAGACATCGTGATCAATATCAGTACGGTGAATTCTTTTGGCCTCGATAATCGTGTGGTGAAAATCTCCTTTCTCTAGTTTACAGAACATTTTGCTCGTTTGTAGAATTTCGTCTGTTTAATAAACGTCTGAAACGGCCTCATGACCCCTGTCACCAAGCAACAAGCAGACGCAGCGTTAGGGCTGAACGATACGACACAAAAAAATCATGTTGCAATTAAAAAAGTATAAAAATGATGATGATGTGATTTGTGTTGGTTCTTGTACCAAACAAACACGTTTCCTTTGTGTCTGAGAAAATGATTCATAGACAACACAACACTTAAGGTCTGTTGTTGTGACTCATTTTACCTTCATTAGAAAAGAAATTGCAGCTCCTTCGATTTGGATATTTCACTCGTCCACATTGTGATTCGGAAAATAATTCAGACACACTCAGTCAGACAAACAGTGTGAGAGGGTTTGTCTGCACAAAAATAGACAGACACAAAAAGACAGGTAGAGACAGACAGGCAGTCCAGGTGTGTGTAGGAGGAGTGAGAGCCTCTTCAGTCCTCTACTTCAGACTGAGAGCTTCCTCTGTGTGTGTGTGTGTGTGTGTGTGTGTGTGTGTGTGTGTGTGTGTGTGTGTGTGTGTGTATCTTACCTCTGTGATGTACTTTTATATTTCTGCCTGTAAACAGAAAAAAAAAACACAACAGTCACTCAGGTGAACCAATCACATGCTGCCTTCACAGTCCTCATCATAAACTCATTAAAACTGACCATGTGAACGTGTGTGTGTGTGTGTGTGTGTGTGTGTGTGTGTGTGTGTGTGTGTGTGTGTGTGTGTGTGTGTGTGTGTTCAGGTGGTCAAGGCCAAGCCCCCATGAACATATCTGAATGGTGGCCACATTTATCTCTGCTGACCGCTCTTATCCTCACAGTCAGCAGCTGCAGCTCATCGCGGCTGTTCAGCTACTTTCAGATCATTTGTGCCCGACTGCTGCAATTTGCATCAAAATGATCTCCTTCCCAGAGTTATAGCTCAGCCACATCTGAACACAGAGACGTGATACACACACTTTTACATTCAATATGACCTACGCTTCCCGTGAAGATCATTATTCCTAATATCTGTTGCAGATAAATCTCCGTAAATCCACTTTAAAAACAGAGCAAAAAGACGCTCCTAAAAGTTGCCTGAGAATCCTCCCGTTTTTAAGTTTTCTTCAGTATCACAGTAAACCAGTGACTGTCATCTGTACATTCATAGATATATCATATACAGCAACATTTAATAGATAATTCAGCTCACTTTTAATGGTGCCAATTTACCAAAAGGTGAAAGAACACAACAACTCACTGACACCGTGGCTTCATAGATCAGTAGACAGATATACACTTTATTTATCCCATAGGTGAAAATTCAGGATGTAATTCATGTTTACACCCCCAAAAGCATTATGGGAAATATAGCAGTACATGGTTGACTTACATGTGCTTTATCCACCAAGTTAAAATAAGACATCGAAGAATAATTTGAATCCAGTAACAGGATAATTATTCCGGCATTACGCTGAGGAGGACATTGATGTTTGTCTGACAAAGACCTTGGAGGTAAAAAAACATTTTGGAAGCTTTTATATTTCAGTGTGTGGATAACTCCTCCTTTATCTAAAAACACAGAAGTCTGAAGGGAAATCTTTTGTTTCCTTTACCACAATATCCACAACTATTAACCCTAATGTTCAGACTGAGGCGGTGGAGACTCCCAACCTTCTCAAACAGCTCGAAAAATCCAGTTAATATTATTTTATCTGCCTGATTCTCAATGACTTTTTCTAATTTTATAAAAACCACTCAGTCCTCAGCTGTAAAACAAGGTTAAATACAACGAGTTTTCATCTCCTCCTTATCTATGATTGGTCTGTTTCAAGTCACATGTGAGGATTCATGGGATATAACAAATAAAACATTAGAAAAATTAGAAATAATTAGGTGTTAGAAGGATGCTTCACGCTCATTTCCATATTCTGTCACCTTCAGTAAATGTGTAAACCCAGGTGGCAAAGTGAAGGGTCACGACTTCATTACTTTTCCTGATATCGGGTTTTAATAAGGTCAGAAGAAAAAATAAAAAATATATATATAACTACTATTAACACATGGTGTGTAACGGTGGAGTCTGAGGGAGAAAATAACACCGAGGTTCAACACAACACAGGAATTAAAAAAGCCACGGTCGAGGCTCGCTGTTAAATCCGTTACATGAAGTGGACCGCTGAAGAAACCCGCTGGGATTTCAGTACATGCACCAGATATAAACTCTGCAAGTTGATGTCGAGCATTTGGTCTGAAATTAGCCAATCACAGCTGCGGGATCTGACCCCGACGGCTAATCACAGCTGTGACACGTCTCAGCTTTGAAATCTGACAGCAGGAACCGGTTATTTCATGGTCGATCTGTAATTGTACACTGGCGTGGCGTGGGCGGACCGGCGCTAAATTACAAAGCGGGGTACGACGCAGAAAGCAGGTTTCTGCACTGTGGGGTTTTTTTAGTCAAAAAAAACAAAAGCGTGCTGCAGAGGCAACATCGACAGGTGAGGACAGAGATGGTTTCTAAAGAATGAGTCACCACTCTGTCATGACTTCTCCGGGCTGACGCCTTCAGAGAAAAAATTAGCATTTTCTTTTTCTTTCTTCTTTCTTTCTTTCTCTACTTTTCTTTCCTTGAGCTGATATGTTTTGTACTTTCTCCTTGCACATTTTCTTCCTCGCATTATTAACACCGCTGAGCATGTAAAGTGCATTTTATTCTTAGATGCATTACTTCTCTGCGTGAGTCTGTTAGCGATGCGCCACCGCAGGGTGCATTTCGCGCTTTTTTAGCACTTAACTCCATCTACACCGCCTACGTCAAGACCGAGCGCCGGGCCTGGAGGAACAGCAGTGCATCCATTAAAATGAAACAGTCTGATAATAAACCATCTGCAGCGTGCACACACACACACACACACACAGATATATAAATGTATCAACACAAACGGGGACAAATTAAAGGAAAAACCTGAATAAACGAGTGGAGAAACAGTCAGTGCAGATGCCTCCATCCTCAGGGCACGAGGTCACTGAGGGTTTGATGAGTAGGAAAATGATGTGAGTCACCAGAAGAAGCCCCTCTGGGATTTACCACCAGATCTGGACCCAGTTCAACACCTATGGGAGACTCTGGACTGACGTGTAAGACGGCGCTCTCCATCATCATCGTCATCATCATCATCATCATCAAAACGCCAAATGAGAGGATATCTTCTTTAGGAGAAATGGTTCGTCCTCCAGTAGAGTAGGAGAATCAATAAGACACTTTATGTTTATGTTTTTGCTTTAATTTGTCACCTGTCTGTATTTATCTACTACATATACAGAAGAATGAAGAGCAAGAATAACATGGTTGGTTTCCACATCGTGCGTGTCGTTCTCCCTGTTCGTTTTAATTCATTTTCAGGTGACTGGACTTCAAACAACAAGCTAACCTGCCTTTTAATCTGTTATTATTGCAGCAACTCAACTGTTTCAATTGGATTTCTATTTCTATTTGATGCCTCATAAAACAGTCTGATGAACTCTGCGGAGCACGTTGTTTCATCAATAAAAAAAACAAAAACAGTGAGGTTAATTAAAAGAAATGAAATGAAAACAAAATGGATGAATAAAATGAATAAAAAATAGTCATTTCCTTCTCTTTTTCTCTTTCTCTTCAGCAGAGAGTTTGCTGCATCAAAATGCTCTCCTGTTACCATGGAAACTAGGGAACACGACAAAAAGAAAAAAAAAATCTGTACACTTATTTGTTTTCCCTCCAAACAGCACAGATATTTATTGTTTGTTGATCTGGAGATTTGGTTTATATCCATCAAGAAGAATTAATCTGATCAATCAGGAGATAGAAGAAAACACAGAAGGGCTTTTAGTGGTTCAAGCACCGTCGGCACAGACACACAAAAACACTCAATATGAAACACTTGACTTCGGGATAAGAATGATGCATCGTCTTATTTGTGGTTCTAATGGAAGTTTTTGAGCCGTTCGGTTTGTTTTTAATGCACTTTCGTTAATTTGGATAAAACTTGTCAGGAGCGTTTTTAGAGTTACTTAACATCTCAGTGGATTTCATAGAAACTAAACAATCAGAAAAGTTGCGACTGCAGCCGTTGGGACTCTGTACCTGCAGTGTTAGTGTTACTTTCCTCGCCTGAACCGTACAGCTGATTATTAAACCTCATTATGTCCTTTGCACTGAGCATAAGAAGCTTCCACCTATTGAAAGACGGCCCCTTGATCCATTTTTAGACTTGTTTATTAAAGCTCCTCCAGTGTAAAGGTCTGTGTCCATGTGTAGTGTGATTATAGATCAGCTCTAGCTTCTATATTAATACTGTGAAAGTATCAAAGCCTCAGTCCACAGAGAAATGCACACTGCCTGTATTCAGAAACTGAGCCTTAAAACCAGCCGTCAGGACTTCTGGAACTTTGTGATGTCACAACAAAGCAGTCACCAAGCCCCGCCCACCTGGACCCACCATCCAAACCTTGCAGGATTTGGTTTCTCTCAGTGTTTTTACCTGAAATCTGCTGTATTTTTATTGGATCAGTCAGAAAACAGTCAGCCAATCAGAAGAGAGAAGAGACAAAGTATATCTTCTTATGGATCATCACTTCAATAAAACACAGGAGAAGGGGAAAATCTGTAGCTTTAAGTCTTTGATCAGAGATTTACCGATCTCAATCAGGAACTTTCTCTAAGTTTGGCCCATTTCATTCAAGTGACTATGATAAATATTCAATATGAAACCAACGTTAAAAGATGGAAGGGGTTGATCATAGTGATGAACCTAGAGAGAATTATCAGCTCGACCTGCAGCCGTCCTCATCCTCAGAGCTTCACAGTGAGTTTCAGCTCGTTGTTTATCTGTCCAGACACGACTTCACTGTCCTGGACTCTCGCCCACTCTCATAGCCCTAAAAGCTGCACACTTCTTTCTCAGCAAACAGCAGAGACTCAG
Organism: Seriola aureovittata; assembly: GCF_021018895.1. Taxonomy (NCBI): domain Eukaryota; kingdom Metazoa; phylum Chordata; class Actinopteri; order Carangiformes; family Carangidae; genus Seriola; species Seriola aureovittata. Next base: position 2,043,672 of record NC_079374.1, on the reverse strand, counting down.
TCAGAGAGCAGCTGGTGAACATAGTGAAGCATTTAGCAGCTAAAGAGCCAGATATTTCCCTCCGGAGCTGGTGGAGACCAAACACAGAGCTGAAAGAAAGAGAGGGAACACTGGACTGGCTCACAGGCTAACCAACTTAAAGAGATGATGATATGTCGAAGTTGTGTTTCCGCTGCCCCAAAGTGGCAAAAAAAAATCAGTTACAGAGGTTTAAGTATCAAAGAGTATTGTTTTGATATTGGTACTGATGGTTAGGTATTGTCACTGATGTCAGAAATAAGTGATATCTGTATCTGCTGAAGGAGGCAACATCAACATGTTTACAACACGAGTGAGGCAGTTTAGGCATCTAAGGTACCTTTAAAAACTATCATAATTTGTCTGATTTACTAAATGCATGAGTTCTTCATTTTAACTCTTTTCATACATGAAAACATGTGGAGAAAAAAAAAGTAAACTGTTATACGCCACAGTGTGTAGCGACAGGTAACAAGCGCCCCTGCCAGGTGTCCCAACATAAGTTCACTGTGTGTGTGTGTGTGTGTGTGTGTGTGTGTGTGTGTGTGTTGTTGACTTGAACGTTGCTTACAAGTGGGATGGTAACTAGAAAAACTAGAAAAGAATAAATCTCCTCTAAAGCAAAATAAATGGAATAAAGAATAAAACAAAGTTCCTGTTTTTACTCGTTAAGGCAGAAAGTTCTGCCCTCAGAGTTTTTCCAGGTTATAAAATGAGCTTCTGTGTTCAATTTTAATTTTTACACCTTCGGTCTTCCTCTCTCTTTGAATCACCGCAGACAGATAACACATCCACACGCCAATGTTTATTACAGGATTTGGCAAAAATGAAACGCTCCTCTTGGCTTCAACTTTTCAACCAACACACAAACTTCTGCTGGTAAATTCTTCTTTTTTTCCTGTGATCTTTTGCTCTGTCGCCAACTAGTTACTAATACAAGATGCTGTGCACCAAGTTGGGTCTGTTAATCACGACGAGAGCTGCCAAGGGGCATAAACCTGTGTGTGTGAGTTTTATGGAAGTGATACACACACATTTCACTTCGCTGCTGCTGCTGATGCAAGTAACGTTCATTTATGACTCAACAAAGTATTACTATTAGTAGTAGCTCAACCAATCAAACAGATTTAGTGTATAAATGTAATGAGTGGAAATAAAAAGCAGCAGACGATGGAAACACTGAAGTAAAATAAAAAACTGTAGTTAGATATACATTAGTACTTGAGTAAATGTACTAAGTTACTCTCCACCACTGGTTATAGCATGTACTGTGTGTCCTGTATGCATATGATGGTCTTAAAGCTCCTCCAGTGTAAAGGTCTGTGTCCATGTGTAGTGTGATTATAGATCAGCTCTAGCTTCTATATTAATACTGTGAAAGTATCAAAGCCTCAGTCCACAGAGAAATGCACACAGCCTGTATTCAGAAACTGAGCCTTAAAACCAGCCGTCAGGACTTCTGGAACTTTGTGATGTCACAACAAAGCAGTCACCAAGCTCCGCCCACCTGGACCCACCATCCAAACCTTGCAGGATTTGGTTTCTCTGAGTGTTTTTACCTGAAATCTGCTGTATTTTTATTGGATCAGTCAGAAAACAGTCAGCCAATCAGAAGAGAGGCTCAGAGCCTCCTCTCTTCTGATTGGTTCACCGTTTCTTTATGGATCCGACTTTGCGTCATTGTTTCGTCATCGTCATGACGAAACAGGGAAGGGACAAACAAAGTGTTGACGCAAAATTGGAATGATAAATGGTAATTGGCTGCATTTAGATGGTGCTTTTACCCAAAGTGCATTGCAATTAGCCTCTAAATCACCTATTCACACACTCACACTGAGAAACAAGCTATTTTCCAAAATATCATTGTATGTTGCAGCAATTAGAGTCCTCCACTGATTTAGCATTGCGATGCTGTAACACTGTCAGATTCACAATGGACAGAGAGATGTCGTCTTTTTTATTCCACACAGTCTTCATCCTTGTCAAAACTTGACGCCTACGTTACCCACAATGTGTCCAATCAATCAACTGAAGGACGGCTTCGTTTTGTGTAACTCATATCAGATTCTAAGGGAAAAATCAAGGGAGAGCTGGGTCTCTCTGAGTTGTCAGGCTTCATTGACGTTGTCTTTTCACATTGGTCAGATAACCTTTTTCATCTTTCGCCTCTTCAGGTGACGTTTGGTCGCTTTCCTTCCCTATCTGCATATTAGACATTTTGTCAGGCCTCACTTCGATACGATGCTCAAACAACTCAACTTTTATGACCCTATGACTAGAATCCCTACCTCCCCCTCCTCTCCACATTAGAGAGGCGTGGATTAAGAACACTCGTGAGCAGATTTCGAATGAGTTACGGGGAAAAGGGGTTAGATGGGATCAAAGCATGTTCTATCAATGCCAGACTTATAGTCATCCATCGGCTTCACTTCTCCAAGATCAAATTGAGCAGAATTCTTCCTCCTATCTCTGTGCAAGATGTGAAAAGTGTGAGTTGAGTGACGGGACCTTGGTGAGCTTGTCTGGTCTTGCCCCGAGCTCAGGAGTTTCTGCGATGACATTTTTCATTTGTGCAGCGACACGTACAGCCGACAGCTAATCCCTGAGTGTCTCTCTGTGATATTGGGCCGCTCCAACTACTCTTTGACTCTTCCCCCTGTATCACAACACGCCCTCAGGCTGGGAATGGTCATAGCCAAACAGATTATCATGAGAGAGCTGAAATAGCTCCTCTTTGCTTTAAAATGAGTTAAATGACACAGTTTCTTGCCTATACCTCAGAGACATTCATTACTCCGTCCAATGTGACATTTCTTAAGATCTGAGGACCCATTGTTGAACATATTAGGAGGGAGAGCCGTCGACCTGGGAACTAATCATATCAGACTGTATTGCACTGTGCTGTGCTTTGATCCACCAGGATTTCAGTTTACTGACTCTGTCCAAAGGCAAAATAAAACCACCTCCAAAGCTCAGGACAACCAGGCAAGTCAATCAAATGATGACAAAGAGACTCAGAACAACCTCAAAGAAACAAAAAGCAACATCAAAGAGACTCAGAACAACTACAAAGAGACAAAAGACCACAAAGAGACAGAAAAAGAACATCAAAGAGACTCAAACCGACTAGTAAGAGATACAGAATGACCTCAGCTGCTCAGACTGACTACAAAGAGACAAAAAACAACATCAGAGAGACTCAAACCGACTAGTAAGAGGTACAAAACCACCTCAAAGAGACACAAACTGACTACAAACAGATGCAACGTGACCACAAAGAAATTAAAATTAGCACAAAGGGATGCAAAACTACTGTAGGAGACACTAAACACCTGCAAGAAACTGTGACTTGAGTGTCCTCCTCCTGTGTAGGAAGGTCCTGGGACCTCTTACATCTCTGTACCCGGGGGCCCATTGTTTGCCTATTTGTACAAAAAACCAAAGTGTAAAAGTGTGGTTTTGTGTGGCCATGAAATAGTCCGGCACATAACGTCCTATAGAACCACAGTTAAATGTCCAGCTCTTTATTTCATGTCATGAAGAACTGTTTCCTGCTCGTTAGACTCCATTAAAGACGAGTCTGTGCTCAGTGTGTGTGGTGACCATGTGATGAGTCTCTCTCTCCCCCCCTCACTCCTCATCTGTCTATCTTTGCTGCATCGCAACGCTCTGCCGTTACCATGGCAACTATGGAGCACAAAAAGACATGCTGTTTTTTTTTTTACATTTGCTTTAAAGCCTCAAGATTCAGACAGATGTGGTGATGTCACTCCCGCCGCGGCGTTCACTTGTTAGCGTCTGAGAAAGTATCTGATGATATGACAACCTGTCTGTCAAACACACACACACACACAGACACAGACACAGACACACACACACACACACACACACACACACACTCTCTCTCATGGTGAGTGAGGTTGCTGAACACCCACTGTTTTCAACTCATTTTCTGTCATTTGTCTTCCCCCCATCCTCAGTCCGTGACAACATCACCACGGTAACCAGGCCACCACACTCAGTCTGACAGTCTGATTCCAAAACTGACAGTGATCGATTGATTTTCCCGGCACGATCACGTCGATCAATTATCAGTAGTGCTATTACATCATCATCATCATCATCATCATCATCATGACATCATCAGCCAGCTGATCGTGTGAGGTGTGTTTACTCACATTCCTCTCAGTCGAATCAGGACCTGGTTGTTGTGATTCTGCTCCAGAGCATCCACAAACTCCTGCGCCTCCTCGATCTGCTGCTGCTCCTTCTCAAACTCCTGCTCCTCTTCACTCTGCTGCTGCACAGTCCATGACACCCCCTCAGTCCGCGCTTCTTCCTCCTGCCGCTGCTGCTGCTGCTCCTCCTCCTCCTCCTCGGTCTGCTGCAGCTCCTCGACCTGCTGCATCTCCTCCTCCTCTTCTACCACCTCACTCTGCTGCACCTCGTCCTGCTTTTGTTGCATCTCCACTTCTTCCTCCCCCTGCTGCTCCTCCTGCTGCACCTGCTCCTCCTCTGACTGCTGCACCTCCTCAGCCTGTCTGTCCTCCTGCTGCTGCATCTCCTCCTCCTCCCCTTGCTTTCCCGCCTGTTGCATCTCCTGTTGCTGAACCTCCACCTCCTCCTGCTGCTCTCCCTCCTGTTGCTGCACTTCCCGCTCCTGCAGCTGCAACTCCTCCACCTCCTCGTTCATCTCAGCGTGGGTGAGAAGGAGGAGAAGGAGGTGTTTGGAGAGTTGTGGTGTTCACTGAGTGGAGTTTGTTCTCCGAGCGTCCGGACGTCTCTCAGACTGACGGAGTCGTGAAAACATCGACGCCAATCGCAGCCGTTTGGGTTCAATAAAACTTCGTCCAACTTCCTGTGACGTCACCTGTCAGCCCGGCCAATCCAAAACAAAGAGCTACGCCGTGATCCGTTAGGGAAGCGGAAGGGTTAAAAGGTCACAAGACAAAAGTGGAGTTTTTGGTTTTTTTTTTTAAAGTTGACGAGCAGGAAAAGACTGACGGCATCTGACAGGTAAACGAGGTGATCAGCTGGTGACTTCCTTCAGTTCGAGCTCTGCACTCCGGCACTGCGGCGGAAAAATGATCCAGCTGAATGTCCCAGAGCATCGCCGTAGCAACGCACAGAGGAAGTCGACCGGCAATAAAGACAGGATGGAGTGAGAGGGAGAGAGAGGGTGGGGGGGGGGAGAGGGGAGCGATGGAGGAGGACAAAGGAGAAGCAGAGAACATCGCGCAGCGTTTCCGTGGTAACTCAGTAACGGTTGCTAAGAGTGATGGAATCCTGCAGCTGACAGACCTCCCTCCTCCTCCCTCCCAAATTCAAACACACATAACTTTACGCTCCGTTCAGACGCAAACAGCAAACAGGCATCTCAGTCTGTCCTCCACTCCCGCAGCATCTGAGAGAGAGTGTGTGTGCTGAGCTGAGCTGTGTGTTTTTCCTGTGTAAGAGTGAGAGAGAGAGAGAGTGTGTGTGTGTGTGTGTGTGTGTGTGTGTGTGTGTGTGTGTGTGTGTGTGTGGTTTTTAGACAATGATGATGTAATGTTCCTGAAAATGAGAGTCACAAAAACCTCTCAAGTCAAGTGGCAGAGCCAGACAATCAGTGTGAGGTCCTGCTGACGCCCCCTACAGGCTGCAGAGGTCATTACAGCCCCAAAATGAAACCACACGTATTTTAAAACTCATAAACCCATAAATGTGCTTCTTGTTGCACCGACCACCTCCGTTGTAAAGATTTGGAGGGACAGGACTCAACAGCAGATATCGAGGGAATCAGCCTGAAAAATAAACTTTCCAAATAAACATGAATCATTTCAGTCTGACCGAACGGAAACACAGAAAACTAACTGCGTAGGGATCGATATCTGGGCCAACTCATCCCACACACTCATCATCTACGGTTCTACTGTCTCCTGAGGAAACTAAACACAGTGGCGGATTATCCTGTGGGGTCCTATGAGGACGAGTCACTTCACTTTGACACAGAGAAGAATTGAGGCCGAGGTGGAAAGACACAGAACCCAGTGTTGTGCATGATCATGCTGGTGAATGATGAACTGAATTCAATTCAATCTTATTTGTATAGCACCAAATCATAATATACATTATCTCACGGCACTTTACAGGGTAAGGTCGAGACCTGACTTTATTATAGAGAGAAACCAACAGCTCCCACAAAGAGCGAGCAGGCAGCAGGCGGGAGGAAAAACTCCCTTTAACAGGAAAAAACCTCCAACAGAACCAGACTCAAATGGATGTTTACAACTAATGAACACTGAATGTGACCAGAAGGTGGCGGTAGTGACCCAAAAAGCTGTTTGCCGACCTCCAAAAGAAATCACCAGAAGAAGAAGAACTGTGTTTCAGTTTTACAGCGGCATGCAACGGTTTACGGCAGCCGGCATGTGGCAGGTGCTTTTGAAGAGTTTTATGAACAAATAAAAAGATTCAAACGATAAAAATCAGAATAAACAGTAACAAATCTGAAACGACACATCGAGGTGAAGCATCCGACCATCTTTAGAAATATCTGAGAGAATGATGAGCAAAAGAAATCATTAAGAAAGAGTCAGACTATAAACCAACAGTCAAACTCACAGCATTTACACATGAAACATAAACTCACATTGGTTTTTCTCGTCTTTTAACAGTGATCTCCGTCTGTGACTCTGAAGCAGTGAACAGTGATTCATGTAGTTTGAGAAGTGGCAGTGGTTTGAGGCTGAGGATGGATGACAGGAGGATGTTCTACTGACAAAGAATTAAAAAGAAACAGAAGAAATAAAAGTAAAGGAGTTTATTTTTTGGGACTGAACTTGGTTCAAATTCAAAATTGTGAACTATGAATGTTAACTAGTTCATTTGAACCTTTGTGAACTGAACTTTCAGCAAGCACAACACTGACAGAACCGCAGGGTGTGTGTGTCATATCACTGCAGGAATTTCTTTGCTACTTCTTCTCTGTCACAAACACAGGCTGAATGGACACATGTAAACAGAGAGCATGTTGTTCCAGATTTAGATCCCTGCACAGTGAGACAGGTGACTACTGCGTTTGCTTCGGGTCAGACTGAGACACGAGTGAAACCTGCAGGAGGCTCGTGCAGCTCTCCCTAAACCCAAACCCTCGTTTCCCCTGAATCTCTAGAACGGAGGCGGCGAGCGCAAAGTTAGCACGACGAACAGAATTAACAGAATTAAACCAGAACTAAAGTAAATCCGCTGGGTTTGTCCTCAGGGGAGCAGGAAGATCTCAGCACTTAAGAGGATTTAGTACTGTACTTTTATAAAGCTGGGGGACTTGTCTAAATCTAAGCAGCAGAAGCCAATATATCCCTGAGTTTGACTTTTACAAATTACAAGGTGTAACCCTCTTTTAAAAGCTGGGTCGTCATGGTGACACATACCAATATTCAATCCAGTTTCTGCCCCCCCCAATGAAATCTTTGTCTTTTTTTCCAGTGTGAACAGATGCTGCTGGAATCATCCAGATCCACTGAGCTGAACATGTGTGTCTGCAGAAGAGCTAATATTTTCCCACACTTCTCTCCGTTTAAGTAACGGACAGAAATGTCTCCTGATACACAAACACAACGGATGAGGCAGAGGAAGGAGATGAAGCTCTGAGTAAACCATCAAAGATCTTTCAAAGCTTTCACGAAGGTGTACTAGAGGCAATTTCATCAAGTACTCTTTAAAGCCTCCTGAGGAGAAGTGCAGCTTTAACAGCGGGAAAAAAAACCCAGGAAGAGCAACCGAGGACAGACATGCGAGAGCTAACGTGTCTCCTAGAAATGACATTTACTTACAACTAATTTGCAAAAGCAAATGTCGTGAAGGAAACGCAGTGCCAAACTTTCTATTATCAATAATAAACAGTTGTTAATTAACATATTTGTCAAGTCACAAATATGTTGATACTGACCACATCAGTATTTGTAGTAGTATCTGATCTTGCAGCACTTGAATGTTAAATCTTACCGGGTCTTGGGGCTTTTCACAGCACAGTGATTGGTGGTTCCGCGGACTCGCCTCCCGAAGCTGCACCGGCTCCTGATTGGATGCTGCAGGCGACTCGCTTTGATTGGCTGCAGAGAGTCACCTGACGGAGAGAGAGGAAGGAAAAGTTTGAAGTGAAACTTTGATTTTGGAAACTGTTTGGCCTCTTAAATACATCGTTTTAGTAGAAGTGTGGGGGAGAATACAGACAGGGGCGATCCTGAGGGACTGATGACGGAGTTCAACAGTAAATGAAAGGTCACATTGGATTCTGCAGAATCAACATGATTCTTTTCTCTCTCTCTCTCTCTTCTGTCTCTGCACAGCTGACCCTCCCAAAACTGCGAGAGACGTCAGCCCTAAAAATAGCCGAAGCTAAAAAGACTGTAGAGGTGAAATTAAAAGGGTCGACAGCAGCAACTGGAACCAACTGAAAACTGGAGAAAACAGGAGAAACAGGAAACTGAATTATTTTAGTTTTTAATCTGTAGGAGAAACTTCTGTAAATTATAGTAAATATGATCATTAATACATCACTTTTGTTTTGAAAGATTTAATTTCCTCCTGTATTTTTCTCTTTTTATATTTTGTTGTTAGAATAAAAGTGATAAAAAAGAGAATGAAACGTGTGTGTGTGTGTGTGTGTGTGTGTGTGTGTGTGTCTCCCTCTTCTGGTCAGTCAGTGTTAAAACCGGTTAAACTAGTTCATTTTAAAAAGCTGGTTTCGGAGATTTATGCTGCAGGTCAAAGAACTGAAGAGACCAGAACAGAGACTAACAGAGACCAGAGGAGGGTAGAAGAGACCGTTAGAGACCCACAGAGACTAGAAGAGACCAGACGAGGCCAGAGACTGGAGGAAACCATGCTTTGAGAACCTGAAAAACACCCTATGAGACCAGACTTGAGACTAACAGAGAGCAGATGAGACCAGAAGCAGCAGCTGTGTGACCAGTGACAGATTTGGTTGTGTCCCTTCTGACATCAAACATCTTCAGACCTGTGAGGCGAACAGTGGAATTAGCAGTGTGCCCATGTTGTCCAACACAGCGGCTCTTGTGGTTGTAAACAAACCCTCATGGCAACACACTGGCTGTCTGATTGGTCAGCTGGCTAATTGACTGTTAATTGGTTCTTCATAATCAGCAAAAAACACTGAAGAGACAATTAAAGATGATCATGTGGGCGGCTGGAGGAGAGTGAGTGTGTGTGTGTGTGTGTGTGTTCCATTAATATATTCAGGTCTTTGTTTATCAAAAGGCCTTTTGAAGCAACAAGTAGAACAACATGAGCAGAGCTGAGAGACACGTTTATTTTTAAACCTCCATCCGACAGAAGCTGTAAAACACTTCATTTTAAAAAGTAGGTCTTAACGATCCTTCCAGACGTGTTTGAGGACATCAATGAAAAATCCACAATCTGTAAATATGTTATTTAATTTCAAAGGCGTGATGATTTTTGTAAGTTGCATACTGGGCTGTGATTGGCTCCAAACTAGCTGTGATGTCATAAATCCTAAAGTGTTTCAGTGGAGCTGAGCACAGATGAACTTTCCTCCTCCAGCAGATTAATGTGAAAACAGATAAATCACTTCTTTACAGTGACATAACAATGAGCCACAAACATTTTTTGAACGTCAGGGGACTTTAATAATCTGAATGTTTTTATTACTTTAATGGAAAAATTCAAATTGTTTCATTTTAAGATCATTTTGTAGCACAACTAAATGTGCAAAGTGTCTAAACATTGTCCCAGTGTTTCATTTTGTTTTGTTTGGCCAAAATGTCAGCATTAAATATTCATTGCAATTTCATCTTTGCGCTTCTACACTGCTCAGAAAATATCCACATCTACAGAAAAAAACTATCTGATGGCTAAATATTATATGACAATGAACACGGAGGACATTTTAAAAAAATGACAAAATCCATGTTCGCTGCGAAAGTACATTTTTATAATTTAAAAGTTTGTATAGGAGAGAGCTAAGACTGGTGTACAGAGGCAGAAAACGACTGACCTGTCACTGTCTGAACCGGAGACTCCTCACGTGGTGCCACCATCACCACCGCCATCTTCCTGTCCAGAGACGAGCAGAAGGAGCCCATCGTCAGCAGAAACCACAGGAGGAGGAGGAGGAGGAAGAGGAGGAGGAGGAAGATGGAGACTCCAAACAGACGGAGGACTCTGAATCTCTGTGTTTTTCTACCTGTTGGAGAGACATCTTCCACCTGCTTTCATCCACATGCTGCTCAGCACAGCTCTCCCCCACTGTTGCTGCTCTCTCTCGCTCTCTCAGACGCAGAAGTGCACTGAGGTCTCTTGCCCTTTTAAGCAGGAGGTTGAAGCCAGGAAAGGAGGGTCAGTGAGTGTGTGTGTGTGTGTGTGTGTGTGTGAGAAAGAGAGATCACATTTTTTTCAGTTTTAATTCATACTGCAGCAACTGGATTCAGATTGTTTCCTGTTGCAACACGGAATCTCTCCTCACCTGAGAACTCACCGTGAGCTAAGCTCCGCCCCTCGTAGTTTCTGATGCTACACCTGTCAAACTTTCCTCTATTGTTACAGTACATTGCCAGTAATGGTAGCCATGTTAATTCACAGTCATTTTTTAAGCCTAAAACAAGCTATGAACAGCATATAGCAATAGCATTTTAGCACTTCTGGTTCTGTAGTCTCGAAGTCTATTGGTCTTTTAAATAAGTTTTTGTTTAGATGCCTGAAATAAGTCTGTGGTTAACACAAGCTCAATACATTTTCACGTTTTATTCTACGACATAAAAGATGTGGTTAAATACTTCAGTCCTTATTTCTTTAAGCTTTCACATGTGGTAAAAAAGGCCGGCTGCCAAACTGTGACTAACTGTAAGAGGAAAGGCTTTTGTAGAAGAGGTCAGAGCTAAATCAAACCACAAGTTGAAGTTTAGTGGTGGTGACGTTGAAGTCATGTGACCGTGGTGTAGTTGGTTTATAGCCTAGCATTAGCTTTTTACATCTGCTGATTGTATTTAGGCTTAAGATGATCCTGCTGAACAAAACCTGTCAGGATCATTAACTGTTGTTTGTCACACAGTGATTTTTTTCTGCAATAATCCAAAAAACAATGTTAAAATCGCATAGGCTTTTTGTTTAGGGAACCAAGGTGTGGCTAACATCCAGGTTGGCCTACAAAAATACGTCATCCCTGTGCTGCAACACTCTATAGCCACGTGAGGCTAGCTCCAATGGTGGGTCAATCCCCATGGGCTCCCATGTAGAAATGTAAGACTTTACAGCAGGAATAAAACTGGCACAAAACAGTTTTGGTCTCTGTGTTATTACTCACCCATTTCAATTTTATTAAGGCTCCAAGTTCTAAGGGTATGTCGCTTTAAGTGACAGGTGGGACAGCGTACTTACCACAAACCGACACGAAGAGCCATGGCACTAAAGTCTCGGCTCCACTCGTGTCCACTCGCCGGAAGTTAAAAACAGTCAGGCACTTGCAAGATGGCGCCGGCGGAGCAGCTCACTCTGAGCTTCAAACCTGTCTTCTCCCATTCTGCAGGGAGCCATGAGCTGCCCTCAGCTATGGCTACCTAGCTAATTAAGCTAACCTTAGTTTTTTTTTTTTTTATGTTTTCCGACTCATATTAAAACGACAAGCATGTCAAAAGGTCTTGAACAAAAACTTGATGACGACATACATGATAGTATGCTAACAGACTGAGGCTAATGCTACATGTCCCGGGCGAAGCAGTGACCGTCCTCACCGGTTGACGATCTCTGTAGCAGCCATGGAATCAGCAAAGTTCGGTAGCCAATTGTTATGCTGCGTTCATGACACGTCGGAAAATCGAAAATTTCAACCCCCGACTAGGAAAAAACGATTCAAACCTATCAACAACGATTTTTTTTTACTGGGAAAATCGTGCTTTATACGCGACTTGACGTCATAACCACTACAATCATGGCGTCCTCTGTCCTGACTGGTGAGAACAGAAACATTACAAACGCTATTTAATTAATTTTAATAAGTCATTTGCTGATGTATTTACAGTCTTAATATAATGGTTGAATCACAAGACTACAGATAGAAATACCGTAGACATTTTCCATCTTGCTCAGGCGGCAAACAGCTGCAATAACTTGTTGTAAAGACAACAACAAAGTACAAACATAATACTATAGTTCCATCCTCAAAGCATCTGATGCAGAAAAAAATTATACAAATTAATTAAATTATGTAAACATAAAAATGCAAATGTATTTTTCATACACGTATGTGTTCTAGAGCTACACTGGACAAAGCAAGAGAAGCAGTCAGCAGGTTCTGTTTCAAAGTTTTTAATCTTTTGATTGTAATCAGTCAGGTGTGAGTACTTACAGCTGAGTGGTTATATTTCAATACATAAAATAGAGTGCACATACAAATCAAAAATCAGTACATCAATACGTTCTCACTTTAAATATATAATCATGTGAGAACAAACCAAAGAGATTAGATGTACAACTTAAAAGGGAAGCACCTCAGCTAAAGGGCAAACAGAGAATGAGCTCAGGACACAGAACAATATCAGAGGCACCTGTGTGAGCTGCCCAGTTAGCACACCTGTTCTCCTGCTGCTCTTCAGCACCAGTTCATTGAAAATGTATTCCCTCAGTCCTGGGCTAGCAGTTAAACACTGATAACAGTTATGAATCATTTTTTAGACAGTTTATTTATTTAGCTTAGCTCTCCTGACACTGGCTGCTGCAGCCAACACGTTTGTTCAAGAGGTGCAACCTTTACTTTGAAGATGAGCTGTTTCTGTTTCCGGCTCTTGACTTCCTTGTTCAATTTTTATTGTACAAATTGTATAACGGAACAAACTGAAGCTTTGGTGTGCTGAATTGAATTGCATGTCTTCATTCAGTGGTTCTCACAAACGTCTACATACATTTGCACTTAGCACAAGTAGGACAATGAAATTAGGCAATACCCCCTAAACTGGCATTTTTCATTACACAACACAAGGAACTGCAGAAGAATTATACTTCATGCACCCCCCCCCACCCCACCCCCCCACCCCCCAAGCAAACAGTTCTGCTTCTGTCATTGAAGTTTTTTTATTGATTTTCAGTTTGCGGTGACCCACCGCTCCAAAACAGTGAGGGTGGGTCAAAATGCAGAAGATAAATTTCCCCCACAATCTATTGTTCTAATGCTAAGCTAATGTAACAAAGCACAGACATGACCATAAGAACGACAGCACCAAAACACTAAGAAGATGTCATCAATAAAAACAAGAAAGGCATTTGGAGTCAATCATGTCATTTGGTTTAAAAATCTGGACACATTTAATCAAACCTCTCTGCACAGGTAGAAACCAGTAGAGGGAAGAAAGAAATCCTTCCTTTCATTTCCAGCTTGTAGAATCTTGTGTCACAACTATTTTAAAGTCAAAGTAGTATTTCATATCAACCTCACATTCTCACATAATGAACTATGAAACCAAAACAGAACCAGAGCCTTCTTCCTCAGTCCAAACACAGATCCCACACTGTTAAAATCCCAAAAATTTGTTCACAAAAATATTTGTTTTTAGGTTTTTTTCATTAAAATCTAACTTATTTTTTCTGTCTAAAAACAGCATGAACATTTTCTCTTGATCCGTTAGTGTTTGGATCCGTTCATCGTCGGCGTTTTGTAACTCCTGAGTTGGTCCAGGAAGCCAGGGTTCGGGGAGGAGGCGGGCCGAGCTGATTTGACCAATGAGAGGGCTTCATCGAAGGACAGGCTGTCACATGACATCAGGTAGCCCATGACCACAGCCGGAGCCCGGGACACGCCGGCGTTGCAGTGGACCAACACCACACCTTTCTGAGAGCGAAACAGATGGAAACGTTAATACTAAAGCTGCATGATTTTTTTTCTCTCCACAAGAAGTTGAAAAACACACAGTCATGGCTAACGTGTTAGCAAACAGTTAGCTATTAACAGATCCAGCAGACACAGAGCAACATAATCATCCCTCAGAAGCTGGTGGAAACCAAACACAGAGCTTAAAGAGGGAAAACTGGTCAATATTGTTTTCATAACTTGTTTCCATAAGTACAATTAAAAGCAGATTATGCAAATGGAACATTTAGGGCGTCTGATTGGTCCCAGATTGATTGTGCAGCAGGACAATGAGCCCAAACACATGAACTATCTTCAGAGACCAGGAGTCCTGCAGCAGATGGTCTGGCCCCCCACAGAGTCCTGGTCTCAGCATCATGGAGTCAGTCTGAGATCACATGAAGAGACAGAAGGACTGAGGCAGGTTCTCCAAGATGCTGGAACAAGCTCCCTGACAACTACCTGAAGAACTGTACAGGTGTACCGAGGAGAACCGGTGCTGGTTTTAAGGTGTCTAAAGCTTTTCCACAGCACTGTTGGAAGATTATCACAGACGCATTAACATGTAAGCAGCACTATACTGTAAAGCTAATAACAGCAACTCTACTGTACCACTAGGGAGTATAACCCAGCATTACACTTTATTATCTGATTATATGTTTTACATGTAAAATTCTTTTCTTTGTGCATTTTTACAATGATTTAGAATCATTTTCCTGAGATACAACCAACTTAAAACGTAATGTGTTTTTAAGAGTCAGTGAGAGATGATTGTTGGGATAAAAACATAAAGTGCAGTGACGCTGTCTGAACACTAGAGGGACCCACAGATTAACAGATCAGCTGACTTCCGTCTGTTCGAGCTGAGCTCAACACCACATCGAGCTCCTCCACTGACGTGCTGTTTAGTTAATAGGTGTCTTGTTTGTTGGTGTCTTTTGGTTTCTCATTAGCTTCTCCATTACAGCCTCTGTTTTCCTGCACATGGAAGGTTTACACCACAGGCTGTGTCCCAGTTATCAGGCTGCACCACAACCAAACATAACAACCTTCTCATGTGACTCCGGACAGGAAAAGAAAACAAGAGCATTTCCTAAAACGTCACAGTTTTCCATTAAGACAGTCTGATTCAGGTTTGGCGACTTTTGTCATTTTTCTTATCAACAAAAGCCAAACAAAAAAAAACAAAAAAATTGTAGGTAATTAATGAGAATATGTGACAAATCTGAACAAAACAAAACAAAATTCAAATGTAGGTACAAATAAGAATGAAATCAAAAATCTGTTTTGGTTTGAGTTGAACCAAAACTTTGCATAAAAGGTTAAAGGCTAAAGGTTAAATTAAATCCAACTTGAAAATTGTGGTTAATGTGTTTTCAGCTTTCTACCGTGATTTTCAGTATTTGTAAAACAATTTACAGCTCAGGTTTATCAGAAAAAATCTGGGTAAAAAACTCAGAATTTATTTTAAGAAAAATGTAAAATATCAATATGATATACTCGTCCATCTATATTATTATATATAAATATAATATTTATCTAAAAAAAAATGTGATCTGTAAATTGTGTTAACTTGCTGAAAATTATGATTTAAACCAGGAAAAAAACACATTTAGTATCAACACCACATTATATATCTGCACTGCAGTCAGGAACTGGGTCACATGATGGTGTTCTGGTTGTTGCTCTTGTTGTCATGACAGCATCAATAACTGATGGTCATTACCATCCAGATGGCCTGCTGGGTAATCTGACCCCGCATTTCAAAGTAAAAGCATCAGTTTGATTATCAGGGCTGGAATTTCAGCATACACACATAGAACCATATCATAATGAACACACACACACACACACACACACACACACACACTTCCTGTAATCATACACCCCTAATGACTCGCCGTGGTTGTGTGTGTGTGTGTGTGTGTGTGTGTGTGTGTGTGTGGTATCATGTTAAGGTGAGTCGCAGGCTTCGCTGCTAAAAGCTTGTATGACACTGAGATCTGATCTGTGTGCAGTTTAATAAAACATGAACAAAACTACACATCTATTATTTAAAACAGAGGAAGAGGAGAGGAAGAAGAAGAGAGGAGACAAGGAGAGGAGAGGAGATGTTGAAACGTGTCACATGTCAACTCTTCCCTCCTTTTAAGACCCTTAGATCTGTTTCCTTCTGCCCATAATCCCTCGGCATTATGGGATTGTTTCTGGTTGTTTGACTTGATCCAGTCACTTGGTTCCACCTGAGCTCAAGCAGCTCTCACCTTCATTGCTTGTTTAGTTTCCAGTGGTTTTAATGCGGTACTTCCTGTTTTAAGTCCACCTGAAATCTCATTTAGTTATTAATCCTAAATAAATAAAGTCAGTGTTTTTGTTTTTCAATTTCAAGTTAATAGTTTTATGTTAAATTATTTTATTAATTTCAGTAAAAGGAAGTTTTAAAAATCTCTGAATTACTAAAGTATGTATTGTATTGGATGTTGGTCACCTTCCAGGTCACAGAGTGCAGGTCACACTAACATGATATGTGGGTGCCAAGTGAAAGTGAAGCAATATGCTTCATATATCTGAAGCTGTTGGCTGTAATATGTTGTGATGTGCAGCCGCCTGTTGTCTGTCACAGTGTTCCTGTCTCTGCAAATATGGTTTAAAAAGACACAAATTTGATTGGCTGGATGAAAACAAAATATCCGTCTATATGTCTCTATAGGTTTCTGATTACTGATTTACAGAGTAGAAAGGATATGTCTGTTGTAGCAGCTGGACTTTAAGACAGGAAGTTTCCAACGTCAGTTTCAAGATGTCTCTGCTGCACTTCATCACGATCGTGTCGACCAACGAAATTTGCTCGGAGATGGGAAAAATTCAAGTTGTGATTTTTCAGCAGAGTGAGACATCCCTCGCTGTGTTTGCAGACAGGATGTTCACCTTCTGCCCGTTTGTTTTCTGTTGACACAGTAGAGCTGAAATGATTTGTCATCTAATCAATTTGTTGACTGATAAGTGATTAATGGTTTCAATCATTTCCAGGATGAACTCCAGTCTCTCTCTCTCTGGTTCCTGCTTCTGACCTGTGAGCATTTGTTGCTTCTCTCTGTTTTATATCATTATTTTATATCAGTCTCTTTAGGAGCTTTTATGGAGTGAATGATAAATTGCTTCATTGATAAATTAAGAATAAATTGATGGATACAGTCTGTAGTAGTGACTGATGTGTTACCTCGCTGCGAGCCTGCTGGATGAAGTCACAACAGTCCTGGATGTGGAGCAGCAGATCGGCGTCGGGATGATCCAGAATACTGACGGTCTTATAGATGAAGAGGTCGGGAAACACGTTCTCCACGCCGAAGGCCACGTTCAGGACGTGAGACACCTGAGGATGAAGAGGAAGAAGAGGAGGAGGAAGAGTGGTACAGCCATAAAGGACAGTACAACATAACATTTATCTTCTACACTCTCTGCTTTATTTACAGACTTTTGTAAAAGTCATGTCTGAGACTGTGTCTACAGTAAGTGCGCAGTGGTTTCCCATGATGCTTTGGGTGATGTAAACAAGTGGTATAATGTTTCTATGGAGACAGGGAGTTAGCTAGTTAGGTTTACCTTCAGCCCTGTTTCTTGTTATGTTTTTTTTTTGTTTAACATTTTGCTGAATCTGACAAATGAATCACATTAATTGAGGTGAACCGGCCCTTTAAATGAATCTGTGTTAAATACTTCATATACTTACATCCGTGCACACACACACAATCACATACACACACACACACACACACATATGCACAATCTGTTTTAACTGTCCTGTTTTTATCATGTTTCATATTGATCCACTTCATCATTTACCTGAAATTAACCTGTTTTTACGTTCAGAAGTTTAAAAAAAAAACTCACCTTGTGTTTTCTCAGAGTACCAAAGTCATGTGCAGCATCTTGAGAACCTACACACACACACACACACACACACACACACACACACACACACACACACACGGACACACACACACACACACACAATTAGTGAGTTAGTTAGTTAACTAACACCGTTTTCATGTTTCACGTTTCCCTCCCTGACTACAGCAGCTGCTCGCTTCGCTCAGGCCCAACATGTAAATTAGTCACGAGAAAACATCTACAGAATATCACTGTCCAATAACTAGTTGGTTAACTAGTTGGTTAACTAGTTGGTTAAGTCGCAGACACAAATGAGCCTCTTTGAAAACACCTTTCCAACACACACGAGGTGCAGTGTTTAAAACCCTCTCTCCTGCAGCTCTGATGAAGAGTTTACAGTCACCTGTCTCTTCAGACAGGAGGAGAATGTGGGAGGTTACCTGGCTACGTTATCATGCTACAGGTGGAGGCACGTGCACTCACCCAGCAGCAGGTAAGGCTTGACGACGCCGACTTGCAGGTCCCAGGAAGTGTCGGGGACGTACCCGAGCATCTTCTCCGGGGGGGCGGGGTCTTCCACCACGGTGATGGTTGACCCCTTCCAGGTCTCGATGATGCGGCGGCCGCTCAGTGACGTCACGCGGGTGCACTGCTTCCTCAGCCGCGTCCGGGAGAAACTCTGGATCTCCTCCGTCAAGGACTGCATGACCAGACCGGACTGGACTGGACCGGACTGGACCGGACTGGACTGGACTGAACCGGACTGGACTGGACTGGACCGGAATGGACTGGACTGGAATGTACTGGAACTGAACTGAACTGGATCAGACCGGACTGGACTGGACCGGACTGGACCGGACTGGACTGGACTAAACCGGACTGGACTGGACTGCACCAGACTGGACTGGACTGGACTGGACCGGACTGGACCGGAATGGACTGGACTGGACTGGACTGGACGGACTGGACTGGACGGACTGGACTGGACTGAACCGGACTGGACTGGACTGGACCGGAATGGACTGGACTGGAATGTACTGGAACTGAACTGAACTGGATCAGACCGGACTGGACTGGACCGGACTGGACCGGACTGGACTGGACTAAACCGGACTGGACTGGACTGCACCAGACTGGACTGGACTGGACTGGACCGGACTGGACCGGAATGGACTGGACTGGACTGGACTGGACTGGACTGGACTGGACTGCACCAGACTGGACTGGACTGGACTGGACTGGACCGGACTGGACTGGACCGGAATGGACTGGACTGGACTGCACCAGACTGGACTGGACTGGACTGGAATGAACCTGAAAGATTAATAAAGTTATTCAGGTGAAAAAAAGAGTTTACAGTCATGCTAACAGTTGTATAAAAATATGCACGAACTGATGCTAACATGCTAATGTTTAGCAGGTGTAGTGTTCACCACCTTAGATTAGAGTGTAACATGCTTCCATCTAATAATTAGCACTGAACAAGTCCAGCTGAGGCTCATGGGAACATCATTAGTTTTGAAAATTTTAACCAGTTAGATGAAAAGTCAGACGATCGTCAAGTTACTGCAGTTCATCCTCAGAGGAACATGAACATGAACCCACACCATGGGTTTTGAGATAATTCACTAAAAACCACAAGTGAACCTCATGGTGGCGCTAGAGGACGAGTCAGAGGTTCACAGGAATCAGAGGGGTTCATCCTCAGGGGAACATGAATGTCTGAACTATATTTCATGGATTTTGATCTATTTCAGTTCGGAGCAAAGTAGCGGACCGACCCACCAGCCATCCGTAGAAAACCATGATCCTTCCGTGACCTAAATTACATCCTGATCCATGGTGATGCAGCTGCTACCTGTGTACAGGTACTGACCACAAGCTGAACATTTTGAGGACATTAGACTGCAACAGTGGTTCGTGTTAGTTTGTCCACCCCACTGTATATCACACTGACTTCTAGTAGCTATCAATGCAGATTTAAATACGTAGTAAAACAACAACAGGCAGCAACATACAGGTCATTATATGGTATTTCTGATCATCATGAATGTGACCTGTCAAATAAATATAAACTCACTGCTGGGTTCACTCAGATAGAGCAACACAATAAGCACAGAAATTATCATCAGAACCTGTGTCTTCAGATGTTCGGCTTCGGTCCGGCTCTGGTTCAGCTGATGGAAGAAAGTCCAGTTTAAACAGCAGAAACCAAATCAGAGTGGAGATCCAGTTCCAGTTATCATCCTCTGTTCCACACAGAAACACTCAGTTCAGCGTGGAGCAGGTTGTTAAAGGTTAAAGACCGGTTCCTGTTACTGATCCAGTCTCAGAAGCTGTGGTCCTCAGGTCCGCCTTTAGTTGAACTGGGAGGGTGAAGTGTGAACTGGGCCATCGCTGCTGGAGGTGAGGCTGAGCTGCTGCTGTGTAACACGAAACCTGCCGTCGTTCAGCACCGCTCTGTAACAGGTACGTAATAACAACACAGACACACACTGAAGTCCGTTCAATGGAAATTATTCTCAGGTTTGTTTTTGATGCTTCCTTTGATTTCATTTGCAAAAAGAAATAAATAGCACGTCAAATAAAAAGGGTAATTTTAGTATTATTGTGTAATTGAGAATCCCTCATACTTTGTTTTTTCTGTGTAATCAAAAGAATTAAAAATGAAACATTAGCTATGTTTGATCCACCTGCAGCTAAATGTTATTGTATTGTTTTTCACTGCAGCGTAGCCGTGATGAGCTGCTGCACAAGTAAAGACCCATTTCTCAACTTGTTCTCACGATGCAGTATACAACTTATTTTTTCCAACACTTTCACTTATTTCATCTCATTTTACATCAATCTTTTTAACATGATTTATGTTCATTTTATGCCTTTTACGTCATTTCTTTGTTGTTAAGCACTTGCTATACAAGTAAAGTTTATTACTTTTATTATTATTATTATTACTTATATCTCCTTCCCTCTTAAAAGCCCAGCTGTGACTCTCTCATTCCCCATAGTTAAATAGCAGCAGGAACCTGTAAATATTCTATTAGCAACAAAATTACTTCATAAATCGCAGGCTGTATCATTAAGTTAGAAATAATGATAATAACATCAGGGTATTATTGATTGGTCAGTGTTGTTCCCTGTGACATCCACTAGATGGAGACACATCCCTGCTTTTATCAGCTTCAATAGAAATTCTCTGTTTCAGTTCAGTAGAAACTGATGAAACTGATAAAACTGATACATTCACTCACATTGGTAAATTTATTAGTGATTGAATAAAAGTAGAATTAATTTAATAAACTTCTCTCTAATAATAAACTAATAATAAAGTTTATATGTGTGGTTTTTCTGGCATTATTTATAATTACATATAATTGTTTATAATTGCAGCTGTTCTCTGTACACACACACACACACACACACACACACACACACACACACACAGGTGCAGACCAGTGTGAGTATAAATACATACATAAATACATATATCTATTAAATAGTGAGTATTTTTGTGTTCATTTGGCCGGTGTGGGAGCTCTGATGTAGACCACACAGTCAGACCCAGACCACCTGAAAAAGGTGAGTCTCAGTTCACACAAGTAGAAAACAGACCAACCAAGTATTTTATAACAGCTGAAATATGATTTTAGCATGAATTCAAAAGCATTAGTATTATTAAATCCATCTACTGATCATAAACTGTTCAGAAAGAGTATAGTGTACACACATCATCATGTCAGTGTGGTGTAAAAGTTAAAAGAGGTTGAACCTGCCGTGCGTTGAGCTTGAGTCTCTGTGTTTTCACAGCTCTCCAATAAAAAGTGAGTGAACAGGTGAGACCACAGTGACTCTCCTCCAGCAGCCAAATACAGCATTACAGAAAGAATGCAATGCATCATGTTTTCCCTGAGGGCAGAACGACCTGACTGAGAGAAATATTAAAAGAACTGGATATTTTTCACACAACATAGACACTAGTTCTGGTATTTTGGCTCCATCTCATCACACATTCCCGCTCCACGGAGGATGAACCCTTCAGATCTCAAAGGCTTCAAATCTAGTCCATCATCCATCATCAGATGGTCGAACACGGTCTGAAACCTTTCACGTGTTGAACCTGAGGGAGTTGCATCTGATCATTTCTGCATCTTTTCAGAACTCAACAATCCAACGTTCACACCTGGCCAGATGTGCAGAGGTGTGAACGTTGGCGGGGTTTGAACTTGTTTCTCACTTTAAATCTGAAAAACTGAGTCCAACACCAAAGGACGTCCTGCATGTCTAAAAACATTCGCTGCTAGCCCAGTATTATCGCGTTTGTCTCGTCTCTATGGCGACCAGCATGTCACCGCGCCTTCGAGCGAGGTCGTCAACATGTTATAAAAAGTAGTTTGTGTGGAGCGCAAAACTCAACTTTACACGTCAAAGTGCGACACTGTCGTCCTGTTAGAAACGAGCCCACAGCTCGTCTGTGCAGCAGGTTATTATGACGCGTATGTACGTTTTGTTGCTAGGCGACATCTAGTGGGCGTAGTAATGATGACAGGAGCGAAGGGAAAAGTGTCGGTGATGTAGTACGAAGAGAGAGGTGGAGGAGGTGGCGGTGGTGGATGGTGTTCGATTCCCATGTGAAACCAGCAGGTTGTATTGTATCTAAGACAAAGTTTTATTGTTACCATGACAACAAAGATCATCTGATGTTGAGGAAGTACTTATTTTAGAGCCAACAGCCATATTTTCCTAAACCTACCAATCCTAACCAAGCCATGACTATTATAGTAAGCTGGATTATGTTTTGTACAAACGTAACGAAGAAAGTTAATTTACGTTTTTTTTCAAATCTGATGAACCTGAACGTGTCGCTCAATAACAGGTGAATCAGAGGAAGTGTGTTTTTCCGCTGCAGCAGTTTGATCCTGTTTTAGAAGTTTCCATATACAGTGTTGGAGTTCAGCTGCTGCAGCTGCTCTCAGGACAAACTTTACATTTTTAGCTTCACCATAAAGCTCTGTAGCAAAATCAGTAATTGTTGAAGATTACCTTCAGTCCTCTGCAATAACTGTGTGTGTGTGTGTGTGTGTGTGTGTGTGTGTGTGTGTGTGTGTGTGTGTGTGTGTGTGTGTGTGTGTGTGTGTGTGTGGACAGCTGCAGTCTTATTTATGTTGGAAAAGATTCTGGCAGTTTCCAAGAATATTTCCACACAGAGAGAGAGAGAAACGGTTTTCTTTCTGGCTGAAATCAGACCTTTTCATTCCCCACATTCAACACGCACACACACACACACACACACACACACACACACACACACACACACACACACAGAGAGAGAGAGAGAGAAAGAGGTCAGGTTTCTACAAAAGTTTGTTTCTCAGGAAGAGAAGAAGAAAAGAAAGGAAACAAGGAAAGAACAGGTGAGGAGAGGAGAGGACAGAAGGAAGGAGGAGATGGGAAAAGAAGAAAATAATAAGTATTCACATACATATATATATATAGCACTTTTCAAAATAAATGTTTCAAAGAGATTCACAAACAAAAAGTATGAAACATAAAAAACACACAAGTGAAACAAAACAAAACAAAATGGAAATACATCAGATCAGAAAGGCGAGGGATCATAAGTGGGTCTGAAGTTTTTGTTTTAATGCCAAATGAGTTGAATGATTTTATTGTGAAATAAAATATGCAGACTTCCTTTAGTTGATGTAAAATGAAGAGGAGAGGACGCAAGGAGAAAAGAAGAGAAGAGATGAGAGAAAAGGACAAGAGAGGAAATATGGGGGATGAGAGATAGAGAGAGGAAAGGAGAGGAGACAAGGACACAAGGAGAAAAGAGGAGAGAAAGGGAGACAAGGGAAGGAGACATGAAGAAAGGAAGCAAGGAGTAAAGAGGCAAAGAGAGGGAAAGGGAACTAGGAGAGGACAGTGTGTTCATTCAGTGTGTGTGTGTGTGTGTGTGTGTGTGTGTGTGTGTGTGTGTGTGTGTGTGTGTGTGTGTGTGTGTGTGTGTGATAAGACTATCCTGCCAAATGCGAGAGGCTTTTACGTCAGAAACACTAACACACATGCAGAGATGAAATCATGAGGAGGAGAGGAGGAGAGGAGGGAAGGAGAGGAGGAGAGAAGGAGGGAAGGAAGGATGGAAGAGAAAAGTGCTGACTCAGTTTTCTACATGTTGATCCATGAGTCAGAAAACCCAGAGAGACCCTCTGTGTGTGTGTGTGTGTGTGTGTGTGTGTGTGTGTGTGTTGGCTGTAACTCAACCCTAACATGGGAAGCTCCTCCAACATCTGACAACCATTATGCTATCACACACACTCACACACACACACACACACACACACACACACACACACACACACACACACACACACACAGTTGCAGTTTGCAGCGTCATATTCAGCTTTAATGGTCCAATAACGGAGCTGTTAATGCAACAAGCCTACCAGGGGTCAAAGGTCAACATCTGCCAGTGAACCAGTGAAACTGTTACATCACTGTCAATCAGCTCCCTGATTGGTTGACACCTGTTTAAGTCATTAATCCACTTAAACACTTGATAGTCCGATGATTTTATTTTACCCAGGGTTTGGCATCATAAGTGGACAACAGGGTTCCTGTAGGGCATGCTGGGAGATGTAGTCTTCTTCATATCAAGCCGGCAGCTAACTGTGCTTCAGCCTGATGCAGTGGTGGAAGCATGTATGGATTATTGAACTAGAGGCCTCGAGGGGTCTGGGGCCCCTACACCAGAGCCTCTGTATGAAATGGTCATATTTCTTATTACAAGTCAAACAAATGAATTTATGACACACAAAACAAGTATGACAAGGCTGTTGTCTCATAGTATTCAGATTATTTACTTAAATAAACTAATTACGTTCTGATACTATATACATGATCATTTTTGAGCGTTTATTGTTGATTTGTGGTGGAATATTGGGCAGTTTTTGACGTTTTGAGATTCAAACAGTTATTTAAATGAAACTGTGCGAGAGGTGTAGAGGGAAAATGTTCCATAACTCAAAGAAACAATCTGAAACATGACAAGACACAACTGCACAACTCCAGTCATTCCCAAAAAGTTGGGATTTTTGAATATTGTTGTGTCATGCATGAATTATTAAATGAAATGAAATTAAATCAAAAAGTAATATTCTTTAAAGCTCCTCCAGTGTAAAGGTCTGTGTCCATGTGTAGTGTGATTATAGATCAGCTCTAGCTTCTATATTAATACTGTGAAAGTATCAAAGCCTCAGTCCACAGAGAAATGCACACAGCCTGTATTCAGAAACTGAGCCTTAAAACCAGCCGTCAGGACTTCTGGAACTTTGTGATGTCACAACAAAGCAGTCACCAAGCCCCGCCCACCTGGACCCACCATCCAAACCTTGCAGGATTTGGTTTCTCTGAGTGTTTTTACCTGAAATCTGCTTTATTTTTATTGGATCACTCAGAAAACAGTCAGCCAATCAGAAGAGAGGCTCAGAGCCTCCTCTCTTCTGATTGGCTCACCGACCTGTTGTTACTAGAGCTGCAGAGAGAAGCCTGAGAGAGGAGATGTAAAACTACACTGATGGTTTTTGTTACTTAAACAAACATATCTTCTTATGGATCAACACTTCAATTAAAACACAGAAGAAGAAGAAAATATGGAGCTTTAATGTGCAGTGCAGTGGCCATCATGGTATAAAAAGTGATTCAGTGGAACTCAGTAACTTCAGTCTGTGTTTGAATCTGGTCAGGACTTTGGGATTATTGGTTAAAATTTCATTAGAGGTGACAGACGAGGCCAAACCTCAAAAACATATAACATGCTGATAAAATACAAAACATAGTTCAGATTAAATCAATATCCTTGTCATGTTGAGTTATTCAGACGTTCCCCCTTTAAACTTCTTACATGGTTTAATTTCAATAACTGTCCAATATTTCACAATAAAGTGAAGATTAGAGAAAAGTCCATCCGCGGCTCCAAGTGAAATGCTGCTGACTCAGGATCAGTCACAGGGACAATTTACTGTAATATTTTAACTACATTTTGATGATAATACTTGTACTTCTGCATGCAGATCATTCACTTGTAACATCGGTGTATTGGCACTTTCACTTAACTGACTTGATGAAATGTACTGACGCGCACATCTACGGGCTTTTAGCGGCTTTACCGCTGTTGACTTTTCATCTAAAAGGAATCTGTCTTTTAGTATGGAGGATAAGAGGAGAGCAGGAGGAGGAAAGAAGAGAGGGGAGAGGAGGGAGGAACAAAGAGGAGAGGTGAGGAGAGGAGGGAGAGGAGGGGAGGGATAGAGGAAGAGGAGGAGGTGAAAGTCTGAATAAGAAAGCGGCTCCTCCCGCTTCCTCGAGCTGCCTGCAGACCGGACAGCAGCGGCGGCAACAGCAGGAAAATCACGTCCCTGCTCTGGATTTAACTCAGTGTGAATGACCGAGACTTCACCGT
The DNA here is from genome assembly GCF_021018895.1 of Seriola aureovittata. Taxonomy (NCBI): domain Eukaryota; kingdom Metazoa; phylum Chordata; class Actinopteri; order Carangiformes; family Carangidae; genus Seriola; species Seriola aureovittata. The sequence goes on along the minus strand of NC_079374.1, from coordinate 2,017,447 downwards.
GACTTCAGCTGCACCGATCCGAGCCGAACCGAACCGAACCGACAGACATGCTCTCCCCGGGACTCTCCGTGTCTCTGCTGGCCGTGTCCTGCGCGCTGTGGCCGGCTGCGGTCCGGGCGGCGTCCTGCGAGCCGGTGCGGATCCCGCTGTGCCGGTCCATGCCGTGGAACATGACCAAGATGCCGAACCACCTCCACCACAGCACGCAGGACAACGCGGTGCTGGCCATCGAGCAGTTTGAAGGGCTGCTGGGTGAGTGGCTCCCGGCCCGTGCACTAATTAACCTCTTAATTAATCCTTAAATGGATCTAAAGGCTAATTAACTCACAAACTGATTCATTTCTCCTCTTTATTTTGTTGTTATTTTTTCTGAAGTTCATAGTTTATACTTTTTAAAGTTCTTTTACAATTTAAAGTCAAATAGTATAAATTAAATTAAATATCAAGGAGCATATTTTGCTACTTTTGGACATGAGATCAAGTAAATGATACAATTAATTGAAAAACTGCAAATTATTAGATGATAAAACTAATCATTAGTTGCACTATGAGCTAATTAAAGCCTCATCAGCTGACTGATAATGGCAATGATATTTAGGCTACACTCCAAAGTAAAGGTTACTAATTAATTACTTAATTAAACTGCTTTAATTGGCTCCTATAAGACTCACTGAGGCAGCTTCAGAAACATCATTAATAACATAAATTACTTCAATTGGAGCAATGAATAAATCAATAGAAAATTAATCAGCAACTTTTTTCTAAAAAAAAATTTCCAAACATTTTATAAATTGCTTCATATTTGAGGCTTTGCTGCTTTTCACTGTTTCATATAATTAAAAACTGAATATTTAGCAGTTGTCAAACTTCATCTTGGGCTTTGGGGAAACTGATTTCACATCAAAATAATCAGCAGATGAATCCATGATGAAGGTGATCATTAACTAACATAATTAATGTTTTATTTTTAGAGTTAAAGAGGAAGAAAGTGAGAGAAATAAAAGGAAAGTGAGCTCGAAAGAGCTTTAAATAAAGTTCAGTTATAATATGAGAGAAAATGTCTCAGAACAGATTAAAGCTTCAGTTCGCCCTAATTGCAAAAACTAATTATCTTACATCCCTCTAGAGGTGTCTTTCCTGCCTCCACCCAAATATAATGGAGGTAAATGGTGCAGCATGTGTTTTCAGAGGTGGTGTTTCTGTTACTCTGAATAATCAACAGTTCAAGTGATCCTCTGTGGATTATCCAGAGTAACGAGGACAGAACAAGATGCTGTTATTTCATATTTTAAAGAATGATTCCACTTCTGTGAGGGAAACTGATCTCTGTGGGTTTGATCTTGTAAATATTTCCTCTGTCTTTCATCCACTCGGATTGAAACCTGATGAATTCAAGTGTTTCTTCTCTGTCTCTGTGTTTCTGTTGACACAGTCGGCCAATAGAAAGAGTGATGCACTGTGTCTGGAAAATGGAGACATTCGTATTTTAGTGATGAGCCATCACTTTTGCCCAATATTTATTCATCACCCACATATGAACTGTGACTTCATCCTTGTTCGGGCCAGTTTAACTGAAGAGGGATCTGATGTGACCGCGCTTTAAAGTTGCTCTGTGTTTTTTGTTTTTTTACGAGTGGGTCTCTGGTTTATTTCTATCTCGCTCCTGACACGATGGCTTCACATTCCCGCCACCAGCTTTCATGCTATTCCATCAACATGCAAAGAAACAATGCACCGACAAATTCAGAGAAGAAGAAGAAGAAGAAGAAGAAGAAGGAGACTCCAAACATTGATGGAAACACTATAAGATTTTAAATATTTCGAACTTGGCTCTGCAGAGGTTTTATGAGTGAGCAAATGTGTTCATGTTTTTAAGATTTGGTGAAAACCACTGAATGTAAACATGACTCAGTTTATAAGAAACCTCCACAGGGCACCTTTAAATCTGCCGGACCTCTCACCACACCCATCACCCCAGCTGTGCGTGGTCAGGTGTGGTTTCAGTCAGTCAGTGCTTCTGACACCAGCCTCATTAGCTCATGTGTGCGCACAATTCTGACAACGTTAAACCAGAGAAGACAATAAAACACAGCTGTTGTACTTGGTGTTAAGAGTTACTCTTAAAATTAAAATCTTCCAAACAAACTTAACACCAGGGTTTGATACAGACATCTCAAACTTTATTTTTTGTGGCTTGGGTGACCTGAGTCTCGACCTGCCACGGCTCTACAGGAGCAAACCAGTGGTGTGTTGGTGTTTTGGTGGGTGGGTTCGCTGCAGCTTCAATGGACCTTTTATTTTTGCTACAGAAGCTTATTTAATACTTAATTGGCAAAAAAAATGTACTCAGGCTGTTTGGCTTCCACTGCTGTACATGAAGGACTGTAACATGCACTGAAAGGTATCTGTAGCTTTGTTTTGGTAAGTATATGGGCAGGTATATACCATCCACCTGCATGTACACACCTATACCTCTGAATTAAGCTGCTGGATCTGGTCTGAACTGTTCTGACTGAGCATCAGTTGACTCAGTGATCATGGAAACATTTCTGTGGGAACTATCTTTCCAATTAAGTTTATTCAAAAAGGAAAAAAAATGTCTCTTATAGCATCAGACAGGGACGAAGCAGCTGTACGTCAAAGAGCTGGTCAGAGTTACAGCCCATTGGTTTCTGGTTGGACTGCAGCCCTGGTCCAATGACAAGATGGTTCTGTGCAGATGCTTGAGAAACCCAAACCTTTGGGTCACTCAGGCGTTTATGAAATTAGAGCTGAAAATACAAACTCCTGGTTGAAACTGTCTCTGAGCATAAACTCAAAGGTAACCGGAGGAACTACAGACTAATGAACCTCGTCCAGACAAAACAAGAAATCCAGCTCTGACCAGAATGACTAATTCTGTCCACAGATATTAATGATCTCATTTACCTAATTAACTAGCCGGCTGACCGTAAAGGTTCATGACATGACTGGGTTTGAATACCAAAAATTGAGATCTTGGCATTTCCCAGGAAGTCTTGCCAAAATCTGTTGGAGTTTCCCAGGAAAAATAACTGTGGTGTCCCTGGATCTTTAATGTGGCTGGAATACTGAAGAATATTGGAAACCAAATCTACCCAATTTGGGAAATTATATTATCAATGCAGTACTGGGTTATCCTTACTGGTACCATGAAAACCACCAGAGAAAACCACCTTTTGACCAGTGTGTTGTTAAAGACAAGTAAAAGTACCAAAAATCTCACATTTGAGAAGCTGAAACCATCAAATATTTGGCATTTTTGCCTTAAAATGACCAAAAGGGTCAATTATTAAAATAACATTGTTTAATTTCCTGTCGATCGACTGTTACAGCTCTAATGTGAATTTGAGTTTTGGACTGTTTGGATGAAGAGGTCACCAGGAAAACAATCAAGCTAACCGCTAATTAAAAGTAGAAAATGTAATGGGTTCTTCCCCGGTCCATGTCCCATCCCTCCACCACGTTCAGTGCAAATCAGCTCAGTGCTTTTTGAATAATCCTTCTGACAAACAAACAGACGCGGGTGAAAAAATAACCACTTTGGTGGAGGTAATAAGCGTCAGTTACAGCCCTAAACTTGTGATGAAACTTAAGCTTGCTGTGTCAAACACTAGGTCAAAATAACCACATTTTATTTTGGATAAATACTGAATCTGCGTTTTTATAATTAGTTATCTTCCATTTTTGAAATCAGTCTTAATTTATAGCAACAAATCTCCGGTGTACCAGGAAAATACTGGAAGTAATACTTTTAAAACGACAGGAAAACCTTCAACCCTGAGCAGAGCTAACAGCGTCACATTTCTTCATACCTTCATCATCTCTTGCCATGACTGGTCCTCTTCCTCCTCCTCCTCCTCCTCCTCGTCCTCCTCCATCAGGTCTTGTTCAAATTAAAAGATCAAAAAGAAACTGAATCATTCATGATGTAGATCTTCTTCACAACCTTCATACCGACAGATGAATCATTTAAAAGTTTTCCATCACTTTTATTTCTGACTTATATTTTTAAATATTCAAGGTGTGGTCTTCTGGACTCACAACAGTTTTACAAAGCGACAAACTTGGGTGTGTTCCTGCAGGTTTCCTCTTCCAAGTCAGTGATTTAAAGTCTCCCTTCAGACCTCAAACAGCTGATGTTGTTCTGGCAGGACAACTGTTGGAAAGGAGGATGTGATCAGAGCTGATAGAAGTGATGGATGAAACTCGACTAAGACTAAGACAAAAGCTGGAAAGAAAAAAAGAAATTTCCTTTAATCAACCGTGACACTGAACTGTTTCCTCAGTTTGGTTTATTTGGCTGTAAATCCTGAACAGGACTCGACTGAGAACATCGACTTGGAACTGGAAGAAAGGTTTTGGGATTTTGGGAGGTTACAGTGTGTTTATAGCTCAAGACTCTGAAGAGTCTGCGGTGGGGCCAGCAGCTAAGTGAGGCTGTAGATCCCAACAGCAGCATGCTGAGGCAACATGCTAACATGCTGATGTTTAGTAGGTATAATGTTTATCACATTCACCATCATGATTTAGCGTGTTAGCATGCTAACCTTTGCTAATTAGCACCAAAATCCGAGCACGGATGAGGCTGATGGGAATGTCATTAACTGTGCATGTTTCTGGTCACAAACGAAAGTATTCAGCAAACGTACATTTTGACCTGCTGGTGGCGCTAAAGGAAAAGTCAAGAGTAAACCAAAGCCAATAGGATTCATCCTCTGGGAACCATGAATGTCTGTAAAAACGATCATATCAATCCATCCAATAGTGTTTATGATATTTCAGTCTGGACCAAATTGGTGGACCGACCAAAGAGCACTGTTAGCATGACCGCCAAATCTCAGAGGGTAAATCGTGAGTTTAACAGGTTGAGGGAGGAATTCAGTAAATATTACAGTTGCGGGTGTTTTCTTGTTCTCTCTGTTCTGTTCTGTTGAGCTGAGGTGGTTTTACTGTCTGACTGTTCATTATGATGGAGGACCAGTCTGTCCAGCTGCGCCCCTGCCAAACCTTCATTTTATGGTTTTACTTGAGTCCAGAAGGCAATAAAATAAACTCGCATTGATGGAGTTGATCATTAAACACAAACTGGCCTCAATGTTAAAAGTTCACCCAAATTATAAAAAAGCATATTTTCTCCCCTCCCTCTGCTGGTATCTGACCATGCAGATAGTTTTGGTTTAATTGTCAGTATTTTGAAAATTACATGTCTGAGATTTCTGCCTCCACCCGACCTGTGAATGGAATTTAGTTTGTGGATTATATGCGAAAGGTTAAGTAAAACGATTCCAGTTATGTTTCTATATTTGACCTAGTGACTGGTAGGCTAACCCTGTTACTGGAACAACGTGGTGTTCAGCTCTGTGTTTTCTCTCTAAGCCTGAAGTGTTTCTTCTCTGCATACCTCCTGATACCGAATATCACAACCTCTGTGTGTTTTTGATAAGTTTAGCTAATAACGCTGCTCTGAAAACCTGCACGTTCTGTACATACATTATCTCGATTTGTAAACTGAATATACAGTGTACAGACTGTCTACAGTTTTTCTTTCTTTATCGTGATGTCTCTCGCTGTAGAAAGCAAATATTGCGCAGTTCCTTTTATTCAACAGTTCTTAGCTGATTTTAGTCTGAGAAGTCCATCTGTTTTCATGCTCCAACAGTGTCATTATTCACTACCTTAATGCTACTTTTTAATGAGGATAACCAGCTGATTCAGCTGGTTTGCGGTTTGACAGTAAAAATTTTCCAAATTGCTTGGCTGGTGGTCAAACAACGTGTGAGAAACCCTTCACCCGCACCTCTCTGACATCACAGTTGGTTCAGCCACAATCGACATACTGAGGCCTTAAAAATGGAAATGAATAAAAAAACAGATTTTTGTCATATATTTATCTTGAAAAGTGAGAAATTATTTTGGTAAATTTATTTTGGTTTTAAAATTTGCCTCTTAATTTTTTTTAGCCACACTAGGAGCACCGCTTTAGGGATAGCAGGTCGGTTAGTCCGCCATTTTGGTCCAGACTCTAACATCTAAATATGTCAGACATTCATGTTCCCCACATGATGAATCTTGCTGACTTTGACTGTTCATCTAGTGCTAACATGAGGTTGATATTTGTGCTGTCTCATCAAATGTGGTTCAGACATACATCTTCCCCAGAGGATGAACCGTAATAACTTTCGTGATTCTCTGACTTTTCATCTTGCGCAAACTTTTAAACAACATTTTAACTGATTCGTGACAAAATACTTACAGACCTAATGACTTTGTGTTCCGTGCTAATTAGAAAATGTGGGCATGCTAACACACGTAGCACAGGGAGAGCTAGCTAACGCGGATCCTAATAAACAATGAAAAACTCTAAACTAAGTTGGTGATCATGCCTTACCTGCTAAACATCAGCATATTAGCGTTGTCAGTGTAAACATGCTAACATGATGACATTAGCAATTAGCTTAGCAGTGTGGCTGCGGACTCACAACTTGCCAGTGAGTTCAGAATTTCCAATGTCGTAGTTTTAACTATTTTTGTTTTAGTAGTTGTTTGATTTTAAATGCCTTGTAGCTTCACATTTCAGCTAACTGCTAGCTCACTAGCTAACAGCATACACCCGGCTGAATCATGTGCTTTAAAACTAGCATACTTTACATTCTGGTCTTTTTTGATTTTTGAATTTATGAAGATATTTAAATTTTAGCTACTATATTCACCTTTGATATGCAACGTTAGCTGGTTAGCTAGGTCAGGACTTCTTTTCTGGATGTTAGTCTGTTAGCCATTTGGAGTTGGACTGAGATTTGTGGTTAAAAACCCATTTAAAAAAAATCTTTAACTGTAAAGCGGAATCAAATTTAAAGGTAGGTGGATAACCTGATTAGCTGCCATGATATTTCATGATGTGTACTCTGTACTTTTAGGTACTGGCTGCACTCAAAGAGCTCAGCTGAGGTCGGAGGAGCGGAGGGAGAAAGTGGAGAGGCAATAAGGCTTTAACCAGAAAAATGTCCTAATGAAAGATCTGCAGGCCAAAAAAACAGGAGGCAGTTTCAGGTCACAAGTTCATAATATTTCTGTGACTTCACTGTGAAGCTGTGCAGCCAAACCTCAGTCATCCCCTGCAATAAAAACGCTGATCCGTCCTCTATACCCGGTGTTGAACTCTTTCTGGTGCAGTGCTGTGCGAGGGAGGACTCTGAACGCACCGTCTCTGCACTGATGTAAGAGAAGCAGTGTTGGAAAAAGAACTCAGGTCTTTTGCTTGAGTAAAAATAGAAATACTCTGCGTCAAAATTAACAAATTGTTTTGACTTTTTTTTGTGTCAAGTTATTGAATTCACAACAAAAACCTCAGGTCGAATTATTCTGCAAGGCTGCAACTAACAGTTATTTTCATTATCAATACATCTGACAGCAAATATTCACACTGGTGAAGCTGGAACCAGAGAATTTTTGGCATTTAAAAACATGTTGCTGATGTACCTTTTTAGCTTTTTATGAAAGAACCAGATATTTTCTAACACAGTTGCTCATCTCTTGTGCTGACAATTTAACTGGGAAAGTTTTATGTCCATCCAAACCGCAGACGAGCTCCAACTGTCATGTTACACTGTCTATGAGGAAGATTAATGGGGATTTTTTTCTGTCCAAAATAGCTTCTTCCTTTTTACAACTCTTATGACATGCTCCAGTTAGTGGTGCATCATGGTAGTTGACATTCTACCAATGCCAAATCTCAAATGTTATTCAACCGCTGCCATGGGAAACATCCCCCAGATGTCTGAAACACAGACAGTGTTTCCCAAGATTTGTCCAAAAGTGGTTTTAAAAGGAAAAACATGCACAATACTGTAGCTGAGGTATCATTATAGTTTATTTTCCTTGCACGAAAAGTTCAGTTGAACTAAGCCACTTCAGGTGACCCGACTCAAACTGTACCAAAGGTAATAACAGAAACACACACACCTGTCTGTGCTCAGGTACTGGCTGCAGTCCGGATTTGCTCTTCTTCCTGTGTGCCATGTACGCCCCCATCTGCACCATCGACTTCCAGCACGAGCCCATCAAACCCTGCAAGGCGGTGTGCGAGCGGGCGAAGTACGGCTGCGAGCCGGTGATGAAGCGCTACAACCACAGCTGGCCCGACAGCCTGGCCTGCAGCGAGCTGCCGCTGTACGACCGCGGCGTCTGCATCTCGCCTGAGGCCATCGTCAAGGCAGAGGGACCAGGTATCACTGTTTTATCATTGATGTTATCATCATTACACTGCATGTAAGAGTGCTGTGTTTGTACCGAGGCAGCAGGTGATTGGTTGGTTTCCTGCAAGATTAAAGACTTTAGAGAAAATTGCATGAGATTTGACAAAAACATGTTGACTGCTTTGTACAATATCTGTTTTCTTGTATATAATTATTTGATATATTAGGATTGTGATATCTGTAACAGTATTTTTACTGTTTTAGACAGCGATGAGAACAATCTACACAAAACTCCCAAAGTAAAAATACAATGTTCTTGAAATGAAATAAGGACAGAAATCTCAAGTTATGGAAAGTTGACAACACAGAACCTCTCAGTTATTATCAGTCTTTTAATATCAGCGACTTCTTTAATGGTACAAAGTCTCAACAGTCGTAACACGGAGGTGACTTCTGAATAAAGACCATCAGGAAGCAGTTTGTCCCTGCTTAGCTGAACCTTATCAGTGTTTTCTATCATGTTTCTACTCTCAGCAGTTTGTTTCTGCTCGCTCTCGAACAGATAGCGTGAGTCATTTCCCCTCCGACTTCACTCCCACTGACTTTCTCAAAGAGCTCTTTGATACAGGCGGCCCACTCGTTTTACACTCAATAAAACCCTCACTGTCCTCTGCTTCTTTAAACAGGCCATGGACCAGCGAGTCCTGAAAAAATCTCAATCCCCTCGACTTCCATAACGGTACACCCACGTATCTCCTAGCCGCCCTGGCTCGGCTCGGCTCAGCAGGGCTTTGGGATTTTCCCTCGGTGTGAGTTGTTGATTTGCTGAGGTTCAGTCAGGGTGGATCGTTTAAGTCGTTCCAGTGATTTTCAGCAGGACTCCTGTCTGAATGTTGCTTTAAGAAGTTTGTCTCCTGTTGGAACAGAAATCTGAAGCAGCCACAGTTTGTCTCCGTTTGTTGCTCCCTAAGTTTACTGCATGTCACACTGTGCAGGACGGATCTAATAAAATCTAATCAAAACTAATAAAAAATGACTGATATCAGTTTGAGGGATGTCACACTCTGCAGTGAATTCCTGGTGAAACATGGGTCTACAGTCTAAATAGAAAAACAAAACATATGACAGCAGAGACACATCATCAGCTGAGGTCATCCTCTAATGCTTTGAAAATGCAGCAAAACAACTGGACGGACTCTCGGAGAGCAAAGACTTCAGCCAAAGACAATGTCAAACAAAACACACCAGAGTCCAGAGAAACAAAAATCATTCAGATCTGCCCCAAAATTTAACGAGTTCTTCCGTGTCCCAGGCCCCAGCCCTCCTCCAAGCTCGGTGCAAATCAGTTAACTACTTTTTAGTATAATCCTGCTGCCAAACACACAAACAAACCAATTCACTCATGAGTGAAAACAGAACCTCTGTGATGGAGGTAATAAAGAAGTTTTGGCCACTTCTAGACATTGAAAAACTACAAGAGAGGAGGAGGAGGAGGAGGAGGAGGTAGCTACAGAAAAATGTGAGTAAAAAACAGCAATTAAAGAATTGGCCGATGTATTCTGCGTCATTTCATCTCGTATTCTGATTGGTTGGTTTGTCATCGTCAGACATGTCTCACAGTCAAACCCTCGTTTCAATCAGATCTAGTGCTTTTGATGGAACTCAAAAGTCATAATATCGTTCTGAGCGGCCACTGGAAGCTGAGATGAAAAGTCAGCTGTCAGTGGGAGACGACGCTCGTGGTGTTTGACCTCAGTTGTTCTCATGAATATTAACAGATATGATAATAACTTCCTCACCTCCACACAGCCGACCCATCACCAGGACCAGGCTCTGGACCGGCTCCTTGTTGAAGTTCCAGTTTTTTCTTTGTGTCTTCCACGACCAGAAATACCTGTATGAACTGAAGAAAGAACATGTTAAGTTTTCCCTGTGTTCTGACACTGACCGGCGTCTCTCTCTCTCTGTGTGTCTCTGTAGATCCGTACTACCAGGACCCAGCCAGGTGTAATCCAGGTGAGGCTGACCTTTGACTTTCTCTTTCTTTCCCCAGAAGCTACAGCCTGACGTGTCCGCTGGTTGATGAGATATTAGGTGGATTTTGGTGAACCATGTATTTCTCACCAGCATGCTAAACACTGTGTTTCACCCTCTGACAGAATCCAGTCCAGACTTCCCAATGGATTCCAACAACTTCCACTGCAGAGGACCCAACGGAGGTAACCTGTCCTTCTACCTGTCTGTACCGCCGACGGTTTATCCCAACATTCATTTCATACCAAAAGATCTCATAATTAAAAGCTTCTGACTTGTAAATAACGTTCACCTCAACATCCAGGTCATTATTACACCTGGGAAGCTCAGACACATCCGACTGATTACTGCCAAAAAACTGAATTATTACAAAAGTGCCTGAAAACCAAACAAACTCTGGATGCGTCACATCAGGTAATAACTGTCGGTACAACTGTAAGGTACATGAGCCAGCGTGCAATGCATTCTGGGATACCGGGGATAATCAATCCAATCCAAAATCACTCCCTCAATCACTCGTTAACTATTCTCCACATAATAAACAGCAGAACTTCAGAATCATCGTCATTTTGCAAATTTGACAGCGATAAAACAACATGGCCTTTTCAGATGTCAGCCATTTGATAAAGGTTATTAAAAACAGTAGATTTGTGGATACACTGCGACACGCCGCCGACAGTCACTCAGCCATCCTGAGCTGAGGCGATCGTCATCGTTGTAGGAGACTTTCCAACTCTTTCCTTTCGTCACAAGGGACATATGAGGTGAAGACAGCATGACAAATTCAGTCCAGAAATGTGGACTTTTATGGAGGTGGGGCCTGAACACAATGTGTGTGTGTGTGTGTGTGTGTGTGTGTGCAGATCGCTGTAAATGTAAGCCGGTCCGAATGGTTTTGAAAACCTACGAGAGGAACAACTACAACTACGGTGAGTCGTCTTGGACTGTGTCCGATTTTTATGAAATTTGTGTTTTATTCTGACATAATTATCTATAGTAGTACCTTATCATTAATATATAAGTTATCTGTATGTGAGATAATATAATAATATTGTCGGATCTAAGCAACCAAATCCTTCCCTGTCATGGTGAAGTGTTTTCATTCCTGTTGATCACACTTAGACTCAACAGTAACTCTGCAGCTCTCAGCAGCGTCAGGTTGCTTTCATGTTTTAGATTGCATTCAGTGCTGTTATAATATATAAGATAAGCACATACATATGATTCTGAGAAGAAGGGCTGCAATTTGCATCATAAAAGTTGTAAGTCTGTGTTTATTTTTCAGTACATTTCCAAACTAGATGTTTAAAGTTTTAAGTGGGAATCTGGACTCGGCATCACGTCCGACAGCCAAACACACACTGAGCGCTACATGTGAGAAATCCACATCATAACTACTCAGCAAGTCTGAATACTTTTTACTCGCCCTGTTTCAAGCCTTAACTGTACAGCTCAAGGACTCTGTTAAAAGGTCTTTGCAGAATCACTGAACTCTTCAGCGGATTCTCTCTCTCTGGCCTGTTTTTCTCCGTGTAGTGGGAAAGATTTCGGTGCAGAGGCTGTTAGGTTACTTAGATTAAATTAGACACACAAAAGCTAAAAGACCAGAAAGGCTTTTCCAGATGATTGCAGCGCACAGGCATGATTTGGCAAATCCAGCAGAGATTTCCATGTGGACTTCTGGGCCTCACTAATGCCTTTGGCCACAGAATCCATTCGGGGAAGATTTTTAGATTTTTTCCAGCCGTCATTAAAAACAAGAGCTCACGTTAAAAATATTCAGATATAATTAAAACAGAGTAGTTTAGTGAAGCATGGTGGCATGTCAGAGTGCACGACAAGGTGGTCTTTATAATCTGCCTGCTGGAACTCGCTTCTTAACACTGCTGCTGATATTACCTACGACTCTGACCTGCTGCACCACACAACTCTGCAGCCTCCACCTCTTTCTTAGCGCTGGAGTACTTCTCTTCTGGTGCATTATGTATATTATTTGTTTTGTTAACTCCCAATTAATGTTCACCTAGACAGTAAAAGTCCAATGAAATATGTCTTAATTGTGAAAGTTTTCACCGCTCTGTTCGGATGTTCTCTCCATCAAGGCAGCGTCACAGCAGGAACAGGGAAATGTCTCCGCAGGTCTTTGCGAAAAACCTTTGGTTCAACAAGTTTGTTGACATAGTTACTATTCACAGGGCTAGCTGGTAAACTGCTGTAGCTTGCAAGCTAACTGTCAATATGCTAGCCAGCTGGGCTAGCGCTCAATAACTCTCTGAGCTACTTTGTATTTTCTCCGTCACGAAATGTTTACTTCCCTCCGCTGGTATTTTACTCTGGGAATTTTGACAATAAGTTCACAAAGTACATTTAAAACAATCTGCAAACCATTCCAGGTTCAATGAAAGTGGATGGTGCATCGTGGCTAATAACAGCAGCTACGATAGCGTCCTCCATTTTGAACTCTCTGACTCTGCATTCCTGCAAACGTCAGCCCCGTCAAGACAGTTTGCTGTTGGTCAGTGACACAAATTTGCATCATTTTTACTGTAAAATTGAAGAGGGTGCAAAAAATGTGTGCTGATTTTGGTAATATTTCTTTTGTGGCGGCCATTTTTAAATACTGTTGCGACCGGGGCTTCACACAGTGTCTGTCTTTAGAACCAGTTGTCTGGACAAAATGTCATCAAGGAATTTGGCAGCACCAAAACTACAAGTCTGTCCAATGGACAAACACAGGTTTTAAACAGGCTGCATGAAAACTACACCGGAGGGAAGTCGGTCTTGTTCTTAATTATTGATTCATTTATTTGCCCCACCCACTGAAACTCCATATGCTCGCAGTGAAACTGGAGAAAACTGATCAGTTGTCATAGGAGAACAGCTGGTGTCCATGCTTTTTGGATTCTTCTGGCCATTTTTGCGGCCTTGGCAAAGGAAGATGACGCCCCCTCCTTACTTAATCTCACCGACAAACCTCTGATTCGTCAACTGTTTTTCCAACTGGGGAACAACCATTAGTGAGCACTCTGAATTGCTAAAAAATCTGGGATGCAGGCAGCGATTCAGAGGACACTATCTAAGCCCAGGGAAAGTCAAATAATGATTTAAGCTTTTATTCTTTTCAACCCCCTTATCCGATGTGTCCCTGTACGCCGACGACTCTCTCCTTCAGTGATCAGGGCGAGGGTGCGGGAGGTGAGGAATCGCGGCCTGGAGCCCACGGCGGTGGTGGACGTGAAGGAGGTGCTCAAGTCTTCCCTCGTCAACATTCCCAAGGAGACGCAGACGCTCTACTACTCGTCCTCCTGCCTGTGTCCTCCTCTGACTCCGGGGGATGAGTACCTCATCATGGGCTACGAGAACGAGGAGACGTCCCGGTACGAGCAGCTAGTTGATAAGACCTTTAAACTCCAGTTAGATTCAGGCTCTTCGGGGTAAAGCATCTGTTCAATTGGTGGTTTTCAAATTAGCTTCAGTGCGTTGTCTGACTTGTAAATGTTTATCTCAAACATCAGCTTCTGATTCGGCTGTTTGTCTCTTCTTTGTACAACTTATAAAAACCCTGAAGGTTTTCTTTTTCTCCTCACTCTGTAATGTGCTACTGTGATTAATTTCTGTGCCTCCATAATAATATATGTTCCTTGTTGTGTAGCACAGCTGCTCATTTTCCTTGAAGCTAAATAAGACTAATCTTATAAAATGTCTCCTTTATAAAACGCTGCTCACTCTGGTTTTGTGGTTGTAGGTTGCTTCTGATTGACGGCTCCATTGCTCAGAGGTGGAAGGACAAAATGGGCAGGAAGGTCAAGGTGTGATTCACATCCAGCTGCACACAAACAGACTACACATTTATTTTCTATGTACACACATTAGCAGTTGTACAGGTGGAGGCTTTTTTAAAGTCAATACTGATTTGTACTGAACTTTTGTTACATGCATGGTAACGTGGCGTCCTTCAACTGACTTCAGTTTCACTTCCTGTCTGTCTTTCTGTCCAGAGATGGGATAAGATCCTGCAGGGGAAAGCCCAAGGGAGTCAGCGCAGCCGGACTGGCCACTGAGATCTGACTGTGTGTGTGTGTGTGTGTGTGTGTGTGTGTGTGTGTTGTGTGTGTGTGTGTGTGTGTGTGTGTGTGCGCGCACGTGTGTGTGTGTGCATGTGTGTGTGTGTGTGTGTGTGTGTAGATATTGCACTATCACAGGCTGTTGTAGCTGAATGTAGTTCATCTCTTCATCTGTCAGACTGCTGGAGTCTGATTTTTGTCATTTATTTTCTTTGCACAAACATTATTTAGTGTGCGTTTAGAGTGTGTGTTTGTCAGTGTGTGTGTGTGTGTGTTTGTGAATGTGTGTGTGCGTGTGTGTGTACACCTAAAGCACTCAATAAAGACGTATGTTTGTAAGCTGTAGTACTAAACCTACGCACAGCCCTACAGTCTGTACATGACACTTTTTTGGAACAAATTTCTCCACAGCTCCTCTCCATGGTCACAGTCTTTAATAATAATCCTGGATGTTGGCCATGTCACCATGGCGATGGGATGGAGGACATTTAAATGATGAGAAAGCCATTTGGACTTCGACATTTGGACTATGATCGGTCTGTAGCCACGACCGGAACTTTACTGAACTCTGCAGAAAGGAAGGAAAGAAGATTATTCACGCTGTGTTCAGGCAGCAGCAGAGAGTTCACTGGATTACTGGACGGGCCAGAGCGTCTGTTTGAAGAGACTGTTAACATTTCTCAATCATAGAGCTACAAAGAGACACATAAAGACGATAAAGAGACACAAAAAATACTATACATACTACAATACTACTACAAAGAGACTCAAAAGTACATTAAAGACACACAAAATGACTGCAAAGATGCATTAAATGACCACAAAAAGGCACCAAACAGCCACATAGACTCACAAACCGACTACAAACCATAAAGAAATGACTACCAAGATACACAAAACTACCACGAAGACTCATAAAATGATCACAAACAGCCAAAAATCACATTAAAATAAAATAATAAATAAATAAAACTACCACAGAAAAACAGCAGCAGCTCATCTGGTCTCAATAGGTGACGACAACAGGAAACAACAAACTGTTTGTCTTTATTTCTTGTTTAGGTAAATGTGAACGAGAGGAGTTTGGAGTGTGACCCTGGAATAATGATCAGTGTTTGACCATGATCAGTTATTGCTTTGATTCATGTTAAAAGAGGTGGAATATGATCAATAACAAAAATTTACATTTTAAGGCCTTTTAATATTTTTATAACTATAATTTAAATTTAGTTTTTTTTTATGCATAACTTAAAATGACACACTCCAGACTCCAGATTACTGTATTATGTGAACTGATCACTTTTAGAGCTGCAACCATTAATTGATTAGAGAATCGAGAGTAAAATAATTGTCAACTGTTTTTGTTAATCGATTGATCGTTTCTTTACATTTCGGTTGACGAAAACAAACGATCTGATGAATATCACCTCTGGCTTCAGAAAAGTGTTCAGACACGTCTGTGACAGTTCAGTGATTAATCAATAACTATCGATCAGGTTAATTGATAAAGGAAATAATCAGTAGTTGCAGCTCTGCTCACTTCAATCAGCGTTAATCTTTTTTTTTTTTTTACTTTTTGACTTTGACTGTCATGTGACGTACAGATGATCCGCAGGGAAGTGGAATTTAAAACCCGCTACTTGTTGATTGATGTGATGTATTTCCTATTTCCTGTTCCTGTATTTATGAACATTCGCTCTGTTTCCCATTCGCTTCTGTTGAAACCTGCAACACAGGCGACTTCAGGCCTGTGTTTCCACCTCTGGGCGTGATCACAGAGGTCAGAGGTCACCTTCGTTCATCTTTGATTGTGCAGATTTGGACAAGTCCGACAGCAGAAATAGGACATGATTAAGTTATTTACTCCACCGTCTTCACCACGACACTAGACCACAAACTGTAGCGTCACTCTGATCAGTATGTCTTGATGAGCGGAGGACGAATGTGACTGTACCTGAACACGAGGGGAAGTCTGGTTCTGTGTTTTGTTGGTGAAGGTGAAGACCAGCTGGTTTCTGAGACGCTCTGGCGTCCCCGTGAACCTGAGTCATCACATCACATGGCAGCCAGCTGGTCTTCAGCCTCACGAACGCTCCGGGAACCGTCCATTAAACTCTGCCGTCAGGATCAACATTCATATTGCAGACAGGAAAGTTATTTAAAGGCCTTTTTCACAGCTGACGTGTCGTCATTGTGTCACTGAGCGTGCACAGTACCGGGACCCTGAGACTGAAGCAGCTAAATTGAATCCAGGCATCATTTGTTTTATTGTTTACACCTGTGGTTTACCTACATGTGACACGTCAACAAAGACTTAAGGTCCTTCCTCCTCGGACGAGCTGCAGACTGAGTCCCTGCTGTCTGAACACAGCCTCTGATTAACAGTACTCTCATTATCGCACCGTATCTCTGTTCATGTAAACACACTAACACTCAATACTACACTACTTTTACCAGTAAACTATACTAACACTCTGATATTGTGAACTCTGGACTTCACAGCAGTTTGAACCATTAAACATGAATTTTAGAAAACGTGGTTTGATGTTTTTATTCCTCCGTCCATCACAGTGTCGTGGACACGATATCTCAGTAACACCTCGACAGAACTTCTTCAAATGTGGCGCCAACATTCACTAGGACTGAAGGATGAACTGATTAGACTTTGGTGGCAAAGGGGTCAAAGGTCAATGTCACAGTGACCTCCGGAAAACTGCCATTTTGGCCTTAATATTTCAAGAACTCCTCAAACGAATCCCTTCAGGTTTGGCACAAATGTCCACCGGGACTCAAGGACGAACTGATTAGATTTTGGTGGTTAAAGGTCAAAGGTCAAGGTCAGTGTGACCTCACAAAACACTTTTTAGCCATTACTCAAGACTTCACGCAGCAATTATGACAAAATTTCACACTAATGGTTCATATTTTCTCTGACTCTGGATAAACAGGGAAGTAATCTGGAACTAGTCTGAGTGGCGGAGGGATACGACCACGAGGAGGTGATTCTAGTTTGAGTGTGGTTCGATGACTGAAATAAGTCTGTGGTTAACACAAGCTCAATACATTTTCACCTTTTATTCTACGACATAAAAGATGTCAGTAAATACTCCGGTCCTGATTTCTTTAAGCTTTTACATCTGGTAAAAAAGGCCGGTTGCTAACGTGTCTAAATGAGACTACTAATACTATCGCTCAGTCCAGAACCACATTTGACCATGATGACACACAAGGTGAAAACAACACCAGCAACACTGCCATGGCTGGTAACAACAATAGTTTGTGTGGTGTACCCTGTTTCATTTTAGTGATTAAATAAATCTCCACTTAGGAAACACTCAGTGTGAAAACTTGGTGCAAAACTTGAAAATGATGGAGGTGTGTGACGATCTTTACACTTTAACTGCTCTGAAACTCTTCTATAAGACTCAGAAATAACCTGTGAAAATGTTTATACCCTGATTGATGTAAAAAGGAATCTAAATATAGTCAGAACCAGACCAACGTAAAGAGTTGAACCTTCAGACCTTCAGCGATTTACCACTGATGGGAGTAAAGTTTGTTTAACAAAACTGAGCAGCAGCATGAAACACAGCCAGCGTGTAGGGTGTGTGTGTGTGTGCTAAGTATGTGTGTGTTCGTATGTTCAGTGTGTGTGTGTGCGTGTGTGTGTGTGTGTGTGTGTGTGTGTGTGTGTGTGCGTGTGTGTGCGTGTGCGTGTGTGTGTGTAGGCGTGCTTCCAGTAGTTCCTGGCTACTAATTTCCAGCAGTGTTTTCTCAGCTGCAGTTTCCATGAGAGAGAAGAGAAAATGTTTTCATGGATTTACTGCTATTACGCCTCCTGATCCTCCTCCGCTCTCCTCCTCTCTCCTCTCTCCTCTCCTGCACCCTGACTTCAGCTGACTGCCTGACTGAAAACACACCTGGTGTTGGTATAAGGTGTAGTTTGTTTCTTGAGCCTGAGTGGCTCTATTCATGTTCCTGAGTGCTGACACAGCAAACAAGTCTATTTTCATCCGGACTGACCTCGTCGAGCAGTTGAAGCTGCATTAAGTGAGTTTTCAACGCTAGAGGGCGGAAAGTGGACAAACACAAACTGCCACAAGTCTCTAAGTGCTACATGAACTCATCGAGGTCTCAAGGCGAACACGTTAACAAGAAATTAGTAAAGAAGCAGCAGAGAAGCACAGTCATCCAACTGCAGTCTACTCTGTGTTCACCAGTATTCACTAGTGTTATATTCCCGGTTTGATCAACTACACTCTGGTGTTTAAGCCCTGGTTTGGATCTATATTCACCAGGTCTGGGCCAAACTTCTGTTTTGGATTAGCTGTGGTTCGATACCCTGCTTTGGTTCAAAATTTGCTGGCGAGTACTGTTTTCCACTATTATCTAGTGTTTATTCCTGGTTCAGTCCACTATTATCTAGTGTTTAGTCCTGGTTCAGTCCTCTATTATCTGGTGTTTAGTCCTGGTTCAGTCCACTATTATCTAGTGTTTAGCCCTGGTTCAGTCCTCTATTATCTGGTGTTTAGCCCTGGTTCAGTCCACTATTATCTAGTGTTTAGCCCTGGTTCAGTCCTCTATTATCTGGTGTTTAGCCCTGGTTCAGTCCTTTATTATCTGGTGTTTAGCCCTGGTTCAGTCCACTATTATCTAGTGTTTAGCCTTGGTTCAGTCCACTATTATCTAGTGTTTAGCCCTGGTTCAGTCCACTATTATCTGGTGTTTAGCCCTGGTTCAGTCCACTATTATCTGGTGTTTAGCCCTGGTTCAGTCCACTATTAACTAGTGTTTAGTTCTGGTTTGGTTTAATATTTCTTGGTGTTTAGCCCTGGTTCAGTCCACTATTATCTAGTGTTTAGCCTTGGTTCAGTCCACCATTATCTGGTGTTTAGCCCTGGTTCAGTCCACTATTATCCGGTGTTTAACCTTGGTTCAGTCCACTATTATCTAGTGTTTAGTCCTGGTTTGGTTTAATATTTGCTGGTGTTTAGCCCTGGTTCAGTCCTCTATTATCTAGTGTTTAGTCCTGGTTTGGTTTAATATTTGCTGGTGTTTAGCATATGTATCGTCAAACATTCACTGTGTGTCTTAGACATGTCTTTATACAGTATATTCTCTGCTGTTTTAGCCTCAAATGCTCCAATAATTACTGGTGTTTTAACAACTTTTTGGTCCAATATTTACAGGTATTTTAGCCCTGGTTATATCCAGTTTTGCAATATGTCTGGTCCAGTATTTGCCAGTATTTTAGCTCTGCTCTGGTCCAAAGTCTCTGGTGATTCAGCCCGTTTGGTCTAATATTTACTGGTGTTTTTCCGTAAAGTTCTGAGTTCGTCACAGATATACATGTATCAGATTAGAAAACTGTTATTTATTCATCTCTGCTGCTGCTGTCACTCAGTGATGAAATGAAATGGTTAAAAAAATAGACAGATTCTGAGTTGTTTTTTTTTTTGCTGCGTTAATCATTGTGATCATATGTGTTAAACCTTGCATCTGTTATTCAGTGTAGAGCGTCACGGACACACATGGCCAAATCTCCAACAGTCCAAGAGAGAAAGTGATTTTTATCTGACATCATCATTCAAACACACACACACACACACACACACACACACACACACACACACACACACACACACACACACACAGGATTACCAGGTTGGTTCCCACAATACCTCAGCGAGTGTTTGCCCAACTTGCTGCTCCATTTCACATCATGAAACAATAGAACGCACACACAGTAAGTGGTTCCAGTGGTTTATGGAGCAGTGCTGCGTCAATGCTGACCTCCAACTGCCCACAAAACAGACTGAGGGCGAGAAGGAGGGAGAGGTATACAGAGAAATCTCCTGCTTCAATAATACTCAGAGGTGGAAAGTACCTAAGGTCATTTAGTTAATTACAGTAGCAGAATACATTTTTAGGTGGTGGTCTTTTACCTGAGTATTTCCAATCTGTGAGAGTTTCTACTTCTTACTCGACTACATTTGTCTCATGACTTTTATCCTCAAAACAAAAAACAAAGTCACATATTTGAGCTACAGGGAGTTCAAACTGAAGCAGGGCTGGACTGGAACAAAAAAAATCAGCCCTGGCATTTTGGCCCAGACTGGCCCACCACAAGAAACCAACCTAAAACACTAAAGCTGTGTGATGAGTAAGAGGGAATCAAGGAATTAAAGCTCCTCCAGTGTAAAGGTCTGTGTCCATGTGTAGTGTGATTATAGATCAGCTCTAGCTTCTATATTAATACTGTGAAAGTATCAAAGCCTCAGTCCACAGAGAAATGCACACAGCCTGTATTCAGAAACTGAGCCTTAAAACCAGCCGTCAGGACTTCTGGAACTTTGTGATGTCACAACAAAGCAGTCACCAAGCCCCGCCCACCTGGACCCACCATCCAAACCTTTACAGGATTTGCTGTTTTTACCTGAAATCTGCTTTATTTTTATTGGAACACTCAGAAAACAGACAGCCAATCAGAAGAGAGGCTCAGAGCCTCCTCTCTCCTGTTGTTACTAGAGCTCCAGAGAGAAGCCTGAGGGAGGAGATGTAAAACTACACTGAGATGGTTTTTGGTTCTTAAAACCACAAATATATCTTCTTATGGATCAACACTTCAAATAAAACACAGAAGAAGAAGAAAATATGGAGCTTTGAATAAGTGGAAACATGATAAATACACTGTAAAAAAAATCCTGATTATACGGAAAATAATTACGTTTTCTAACAGTAATTTTCTCTTTTTTCAAATTGTGAACAAAAGTCTGTAAAATGACAGAAATGATCTGTGAATTAACAGCCAAACTTCTATTTTAAGCATTATGCCAATAATAATGAATTACATTTATTTCCCATTTTTGTAAAGAAAAAATTACTGTATTATTTATACAGTATTTACAGTACATTAAAAATGTAGCTTGTTAATATAAAAGTTAATGTCCATACAAACAATTTAAAGATCTTCTCTGTAATTTCAGGGTAAATCTTATTAGTTTTACATTTATGTGACTTCTACATTCAAACTTTGTAATTCTGGATGAAATGTAACAAACTTTTTTTCATCACATCAAACAAGCAAACTTCAAACAAAAAAAAGAAGTAGTAGAAGTACTGGAATGTATCCCAGCATGCACTGGGAGGAAAGCAGGACAATGGTTTAACACACAAGTCAACTCAGACTGTTGCACCGTCCTCACTGAGCTATGAAGGATTATTTTACATCTCTACTATAATTTATACTTGTTACTAAATGAGATTTATCCACCTCTTTATGATGCAACTTGTCTTGTGACAGTGAAGTTCACCTGCACCTTCATTCACAACTGTTTTATTTTTAATTTGTCAGTTACACTTGATTGTAAATTGTTGAAATTAATGTAGTTTTAATGTGAAATAAAGTTTCTTATGAAGCTTTGTTGATGGTTTTTATGGAGCGTGTCTGGTAATTTAACAGCAGCAGCAGCACAGTATAGAAATCACAACACACTGAAGTTTTTCCTGAATCTGTAATTAATCAAAGACTTTCTATGTTGCTTTAATCAACAACAAACATGAGAGAAATGTTTAAATGTGTCCGTCCTTCAACAGTGACAACACAGGATCTAGAGACAGATACTAGAGTTTGTGCTTTTCTAATTTGTCTTATGAACTTACCAATTTTAATAACAATGAAAACACTAATTCACCAAAGTGACTGTTAGATTCATCATGAGGCAGATGGTAAATATGAAAAAACACTCAGTACAATTTAATCACCGGTTTATTTATTAAACACCTTTTCAACCTTTTTGCTCCAGGTTGCAGTTCTGGTGGGTCAGTTCCATCTGTTTCTTGAGGTTCAGGTGAAGCTGATGATCTCTCTCCAGGGCTCCTCCCCCTGTGACAGTGAGTCATGTGATGACCTTAGTTTTCTCACGCGATGCCCATCCATCCACTGCACCACAGCACATGATGTGAGCTGCAAGAATAACAGAAAGCACATATTACAAATGAATCCTCACATACAGTAACAGCATTGTGCCCAATGGAAACTATTTACAACATTTTACCAGGGAAACAGTCAGTGTCCAGTCTTTGCACTGCGCCATCCTGAATGCAGTTTAAGAATATCATTAAAAGAAAAGAAAAGAGTAAATAACAATGATTCAGTTACCGTCTCTGTCATCTTTGAATATATAAACTTCTTGGGCTGTAGCCTCTGTCCTCGACCTCCTCAGCAGCAAACAGCAGAGACTCGGTCCGAGAGCAGCTGCTGAACATAGTGGAGCATTAAGAAGCTAAACACACAGATTTCCCTCAGGAGCTGGTGGAGACCAAACACAGAGCTAAAAGAGCGGGAACACTGGACTGAGATCATCATGAGACATCAACCTGGAGCCGGCCAGCACCGCCTCTCTGATGCCACATGATCCTGGAGACTGAATGACCAGCGAGTCCTCGCGGTCCCTCTGGACCACGTGGCCACCGGGTGAAGACGCAGAGCTGGTTGCAAACGGCCTCCACCAGGCGGCTAACACTGGCCCAGTTTGCAGGGCCCGAGTTCAGTCCAAGAAGACAGCTGAGAGATAATCAGAGAGCAGTGTGTGTTTATATAGATCTGATATTCATTAGAGGAAACAGTGATATCTGAAGTGAATCTCACCTCTGGAGACTCTCCTTCCCAGGACAGGAGGTGTTCTTCCCCGTCGCTGCCTTGAACTGTCACCTGGGCTGCCTCTCCTGGTCTCTGGGAGGGAAGACAACCCGCTATTTCTACCCTAACATGCTGATGTTAATTGGTAAATACTTTCACCTGTGGAGGTGGTGACAGTGCTAGAGATGATCCATCACTTGTTCACAGTTTAATATTTATAAATTCTGATCTTAAAAGTGTTGCTACCATCACCTGTCAACACCTGTTGATTTCCTCACTGGTGTTAAATATCTTTGGTTTGATCTGAAGTTCATGTGAACATTGATGTGTGCAGGGTAGACGGCCGTCACTGTACTAGAAGCCTCCCTAAGAAGTATGGTGTGCAGTTACTGATCTCAACAGCATGGAAGTTATTAGTAAGAAACATGTCAAATATTCAAGGTAACAGCTCTGAGATATAACTGGATATTTTTTGATGTGTCCCCACAGCAGCACATCACCTGTAAGATCATGATGATGCTGAAGAAGCAGGAGTGACAGTAAATCACCAGGTGGTGGGGAACAGAATGAAGTGTCTCTGCTTTAAAAGCACCGTCCTCCAGCATTTAAGAAATGGAAGGTCTTTAGTTTGGTTTTAAAAGAACACATTGATGGGGCGAGTCTAAGATCAGCAGGTAAACTGTTTCAGGTGCACAGATGCTGAAAGCATCTCACTACACTTTGAAAATGCTCCTGGCACATGGAGATTTCCAGCGTGTGATCTGCTGGGATTGTGAACTAACAGCATGTGTGAGATGTTCTGTGAAGCCGGACCAGCAGCTGCTTTGTGACCAACAGGAGGATTGTTTAAACTGACTGAGTGACAGAGTTTTACTGTTAAACCTGTGGTCGGCTGAAGACCATGTGATGTGAGTCATGAAGTTGCACCATTGGTCTGTTGACTTGTTTTCACTGGTCTAGACTCCAGGTGTTCACAGATCAGCCGTCCCTGTTTTCTCCTGTTCAGCTGAATGAAGTTTCATGTCATCTACTGCTTCAGTTTTTCCAAACAGCTGACCAGGGAGGGAATGAGACTCTTTCACCTGGTGTAAAGCACAACTCAAGTGTCTTTGCTAGTTTCAGACTGATGCAGTTGTTAATTTTTCCATCCAGTGCACACATTGTTTAAATAGCCAGTTGTTTAAATTGACCAACAGAAACCTGCTCTCCAGTAAATGGCAGAATATTTCTCCATTATTTTCAGGCACATTGTCAGTATCTCCTACATCGTGGCTGCACAGTCTGTTTAACACCAGCAGAGTTGTGAAGATGAGCTTCAGGTGTTTGATGTTTAGTCCGGTGGAACATTAGAAAGCAGCCACAGAAGGTCAGAGCATTCTTTGTCGGTACTGATCATTTAAATAACATTTGTTTAAGCTTTATTAAAGTAATGGGAAACAAAAAATAATGAAATCATACTTTTTAAGGACTTTACAGTGAATCTTAGTGTCTCCTGTTATTTCTTTCCCCCAGATGCTCCAAGGATCCAGCTGATTACTGGCAGTTTGAAGGTGGATTTTGGAATTGGAAGATACAAGCTAAAAAAACAACAGACCACCCCCCCCCCCCCAGCTCCACAGCCCCCCCTCTTTCAGAGGTGACATCATCACCTCCTCATTATAGGAACCTTAACAGGCAGATAGACCAATGGAGAAATGCCAGTGTTAGTTCTTCAGATCATCCCGGGGCTCTGAAGAACTATTTGTGAATAATTGGTTGATATTGTAAATTTACATCTGAATATATTAAATAAAAGTGTTATAAAGTCAATAGTGGTGTGTATGTTATTTGTAATTAAGTTTCAAACCCCACTTTAGTTGAAAGACTACATACAGAGACTTAACTGTTTAATTTGCATTTCTTCAGTTTATTATATTTTATGAGAAATGTAAGAAAATTGATCTGAATCTGAATCATTAAATACTGTATTTAGATTGTGCGTCTACAGGTTTTAAAATTACTTTACATGCTTAAAGATTAAATGTTGACACAAATACTGCAAGTTTACAATATTAAACGTGTTAATATTTAATTGATTGACACATTGTGATGAAATCATTGTGAAGAATCCGAGAGAGTAAGAGTTCGTAGACATTAAAATGACATTAAGTGTTGCCCAGACAAAGTAGAGTTGAATAAACTGTAAACTCACCAAGTCAGAAAGGATGCTGGTGAACTCCCGGGTCTCCTCGACATTCTCCTCCTCTGCAGATGCTCAACCTGACATGAGGTGTGTGGTACGACATGTGCCAGAACATGAAAAGAAAATGAAATTTAAAAACTCAGTGCAGCTTTACGTTAGGTCTGTTTCTGCTTTGAACTCTTTCAAACTTTTGTGTACAACGTTACAAGCTGAGCAGCTGCTGCTTCATACAACAGTAGACAGCTTGTCCTCTGTCCATAACAACAGTGTGATGCACATTGAAGTGTCTTGAAACTCACACTGCACCTTCCTACTCTGACTGTTCATCAGTGCTGGAGCTGAGATTGCTCAGGTTCTTCCTGTTTCCTGTTGAACTCTCTCCCAGAGGAACAGGTGAACAGAGGAGCGACAGTGACACCTGCTGGTTAAACTGGGGACACAAACATACAAACCATTCAATTACCATGCAATTCAGTTTGACAGAAACGGTACATATGATGTGACGACACATAAAAACTTCATCCATCTTGAACAGTACCACGCACAGCAGCATTTTTACCATGTGTAGCGTCACAGAGGTTCCCAGAATGCACTGCATGGACATTTTACTTCATAAATTCATTCTGGTTTATGAATCCATTCATGTTTTAAGACTTACTGTCCAGTACAAAGATGTTTAGATTTGTCATCATCATCATCATCATAATCACCATCAGGAGGCGTCTGATTGGTCCGAGACTCAGACTCATTCTGCAGCAGGACTAGTCCAAACACAAAGAACCATCTTCAGAGACCAGAAGAACCAGGAGTCCTACAGCAGACGGTCTGGCCCCCACAGAGTCCTGATCATCATGGAGTCAGTCTGAGATCACATGAAGAGACGCTGGAACAAGCTCCCTGACAAGAACCTGAAGAACTGAACAGGTGTACCGAGGAGAACCGGTGCTATAGTGATGATTAACGGCTTTATTTTAGAAGCAATGTCACTCAAATTTCAGTACCTAGATCTTTTGCACAGAACTGTATATTAAGTACTCTGAAAAATAATTTGGCTGATTTGTCTTTTCAACATCAATAAGAGTTCAATAACCTACCGTCACATTGTTGAAATTACATCCACTCCCTCTCCTGTGAAATCGACTCTCACACAAACCACAATCATCTCGTACATCCAGGCTCTCCTCTTTCCACGTCAGAACAACCTTCAAGTGTCAAACTCTGAATGCATATCGTTGAAGTAGCAATACCATATAAAACCAATATTTACGATATTAAACCAGCTGGAACCAGAGTGTTTGCATAAACAATTAATCAGATATAAAAATAGCAGTTGACTCATTCTTCATACTCAATGCGATCGCTAGAATTTATGACAAAAGGTGGAAAAAAAAACTGCAGCTCAGGTTGAAAAACTGATGTGACTGTTGAAATGTTTTTAACAGAAACACCATTTTATTCTGAAAGTCCAACAGTTTCTACATGAACAATAAAATACAACACTATGTCAACATCTGGCTCTGTGTGTGTGTGTGTGTCTGTGTGTGTGTGTCAGTAACATGTCCAGTATACAGTGTCCCACAGTTTTACTTCATAGAGTAAATACGAACGATGGAGACGAAATAAAAACAAAATAAAAACAAGGCAGAAGTGTTCAGTACATTCAACACAGCAGGTAACAGTCAGTGTCTTTCTGCCTGTCTGTGTTACAGCTGTGGTCTCATCCAGGTGTGTTTAACGACCAATCACCAAGCCGGTCCAATCAAATCCACTTCTGTTCCTCCCTGACCAATGAGATCGCTGGTCTTGTTTTCATTAGAGCTCGTCCTGCAGAGAGACAGAGAGAGACAGAGAGAGAGGTCAGACTCATGTTCATCAGGTAGCTCGAGTTTAAATTTGAATGTAAACAGATATTTACCTTTGGTGTGCTGTGTAACCGTGGCAACAGCTGTTGTAGTCGCTGTCTGATGGTGTCAGCAATCACGTTAGCATCCCGGCTGTTGATGTGCTCCCCGCTGTGTTCATGCTGTCAACACACACACACCAAACCTCATCACCTGTGGTGATGCTTTGTCATGTATGTTGTTGATTAAACGTGTCTTTTGTCATTTCACATTAAAAGTATTCAACAGGCGAAAACAAGGGGGGCTTTTATTGTGAAGCATGCAGCGTATTTGTCGGAGGTTAGCACAGCCCACTGATGCAATGAAACTGAGTCATAACTCAGTCAAATGTAAAAAAACAGACATGAAACGCACATTTTTGGATTCAGTGTGACTCACACTTCCTGAGAATTAAATTATTTCTTTTGTCCATCATGAATAAATGTCCATAAACTCACATCAAATGTAATAAAAATGTTTAAGATTCAAGTTGATCTTGTTAAGAGTTTGAATCTGTGTTTGATACTGGTTCATCTCATGTTCATGTCATGCCAAAGTAACAAATGAAAGTGTGTGTGTGTGTGTGTGTGTGTGTGTGTGTGTGTGTGTGTGTGTGTGTGTGTGTGTGTGTGTGTGTGTGTGTGTGTGTGTGTGTGTGTGTGTGTGTGTGTGTGTGCGCTCACCCTCCTTGATCCCCTGTATGGGTAAAATCTGACGGTTGGGTAGGCGGTGATTCCGGCTGATTGACAGGTCTGATAATGAGCCTGACAGTCCACCTTCCCTGCCCGGACCTCCCCTTTAAGAATCTGTCAATCAAACCGAAGAACATCCTCATAAAGAGTCTGAACCACAAAGAGAATTTCTCTTTTGACAACATGTCAGTTTATGTTTCATGTCACGGCGAGTTCCAGCTGGAAGAGTCTGACTTTGACTGACAGGAACCACAGAATAAACGATACTGGACCAAAAGGTTTATTTAGAAAAAAGAAGAAGGTCTCTCACCCGAGCCAGGACCTCAAACTCTGGGGCGAAGTGTTGACAGGGTCCACACCAGGGGGCGTAAAAATCCAGAACCCAGTGATCCTGACCCGACAGAACCAGAGACCTGAAGGAGTCTGGAGTCAGGTCCACCGACACCCTGGGTAAAGAACTGCACACACAACATGTCAACACAACAAGACACCTAAAGAACAAGGGAGGGAGGGAGGAAAGACAGACAAGACAGACAGACAGACAGAAAGAAAGAAAGAGTGTCTCACCTCAGTGCCCATGTTCTCAGTGAATGAGCGTCTCTGTGCCAACCATTATAACTCCTGCAGAGACACACGGATCAATAAAAAAGAACAGGATCAATAATCAAACTGAACAGGACAGCAACACATTCCGGCAACCTTCACCAATAATGTCGACACTCTCATTCAGACGGATCTGTTTATGGCGGGAACAGACGAGGACCCAACACTGACCCCTGAGGAACTCCTCAGTTCATCAGTGACCGTGTCTGAGACGAGTTTCCCAACACGTCACCATGTGTGTTGTATGTAAACCGACTTCTGTGTGGTACATACGTGAAGCGATCTGGCTGCCGGGCGTTGCCAGGATACAGCCGGACTTCGGGGTACGCCCTCACACCTTGAGTCTGACAGAACGACTGAAACCTCTGACAGTCGACTGAACCGACCAGGATCTGACCCAACAGCATCTAGATGGAGAGAGAGACACACACACACACACACACACACACACACACACACACACACACAAGGATTAGACTGGACACACACTCTATTGATCACCACCTGTCTGCTCCTGACTGTTTCCTCTCCCTCCCCCCTGACCTCCTGTGTTAGCTCCTCTCTGCGTGCCACACCTTTGGTAACTGGGTGCTATCTGGTTTAGGTTACATACAGTTTTTAACAATGTGTGTGTGTGTATATAATGTGTTGTTGTACCCTGGCCATGCGTCTCCACTCAGGCATCAGAGCCTGACAGGGACCACACCACGGAGCGTAGAAATCCACCGCCCAGATCTGCCCTTCAGCTCGACCTGCAACCAGGAGAGGAGAGGAGGAGACAAGGAAAGGAGAGTAGAGGAGGAGACAAGGAAAGGAGAGTAAAGGAGGAGACAAGGAGAGGAGAGGAGAGGAGAGGAGGAAACGAGAGAGGAGATTTTAACTCATTAACAGGGACCTCATCTGTTGAATGAAGCAGCTCTACAGTGTTTCCTCTAGGATTTTTTCAGCAGTGGGGGGCATGCTATCCGGGGGGGGGGGGGGGGTAGAGTCAGTGGCAAAGTTTGCACCCAGGCTCATCTCTCTCTCCTGCACCTTCACCCAGCTCTCCCGCTGCTGTGCTCTCCTCCACTTTGTTTAACAACTCCTCCCTGTCTAATGTTACTTGTCTAATAAGATTACATTAAAAGTGTGAGTAATGTAACGCTAACAGCGTTATTATAGTTTACACTCACAACACATCTGATTACAAGTGTGAACATTAAAATACTATTTTTTACCTAACCATCATCATTTACGAGTCAGTAAAAGGCTTATGATGCTACCTGACTAGCGTCTTCTTCATCTGTTGTCTTTCTCTTCTTAGAGAAGTATCTGAACAAGCTCATCTGAAAATGCCGTCAGCAGTTAAAACATAATGACGTGTAGATATTAGCTTAATGCTATCAATTAGTTTACCCAAGTTAGCGTCACTGAGTTGGATAATAAATCTACCTTTTCTCCGGTAATTCGCTGCCTTATTCCTCACGACTTCACTTCTCTGACTCTCACCTGGTGCCTGACGTGACGTCACTTTCAAGGCCGCGCTCTCGTGAGTAATTAACTCCAATAGGATCCAACAACCACCCCACTCCCTCCCTCTCTCCTCCCCTCCCCCGCTGTTGCGCTCATCATCACACAGGCTCTGCTGTGAAGATGTGGCGGTGGTGCATTTGCGACAATAAAAAAAAAAAAAAAAAGAAAAAGAAATGAAATTTGAAGGCGTGGCGGCCACCGCTAAATGAATGTAGAGGAAACACTGCTCTAATTTAAACTCTGAACATCGTCTCTTCCTTCCTGTTTCTGAATTTACAGCTGTGTTTTCAACAGGGTGTGAAAATAAGAAACAATAAGGGGAAGATGTTTTACCGACTGAAGTCGAGCTTTAAAGATATTAGAACTTATTCTGGTCATAACTATATAAAATATCCTATAACTGTTGAGTTTCTCTTAAATACATGCGGAGTGATAACAGAGCTGATTGGTCAAGAGCTACACAGCTTTGTGCAAACTGATGTATTTATACATTTATCTCAATAAGTTTAAGTGTGTTGGTGTCCAGTTAGCACCGGGACTTCCTGGTTTTACCTTTAACTCTCTCGGCGAAGCTGGACGGATCCAGGACCAGCACAGACGGACTGACCAGATCCTGCAGAAACAGACAGAAGCTCTTTGTGAACCTCCATAACTTTTCTTCTTCTTTTTTTTTTTTTTAATCTCAATCTGTATTTTCAGCAGGAATGACGACTTTCAGCCAGAAACCGTCTTCACTGGACGATGATCACAACCATCTTTGATAGAAACCACTCTTTGTTACCTGATCACTTTCATTTTCTCGCAACAGTGTGTATCATGTATATCAGGATGTACTTGGTGTGACGTGGTACCTGGATGAACTCCAGGATGCCGTCCGCTGAATGTTGTCCTTCGTATTCATGAACAGAGGAGCCGTTGAAGATCACCGTGGTGGGGTACGCCTGGATGTTATACTGAGACACAGAAGAAGGAGTTATCCACCTGTCTCCACCTCATAATGAAATGGTACGGTCCGGGGATGTCTGCGCTTACCATGGAGCAGAGGTTGTGGTGGATGGTACAGTCCAGAGTGCCAAACTTCATCTGTCCAGCCAACTGAATGGAAGCTTTTCTCAGTTCAGGCAGTAACGCTCTGCACGGAGGACACCACTGCACACACACACAAACATTTATCAAATCAATATTCATTTATTAATTAAAGTTCTTTAACACGAACCTGAAGCTTGTGGACACGTTTAGTATCAAGCTCCTTGATTTTCAGCTCTGACAGAGGAGTTTGTTTCCTAAAGTCCCCGTGGCTTTTTAAAATCTAAAAATTAAAACTGTAGAAATCAGCGATGAATCTATTTCCAGACGGGGTAAAAACAGCTGTTCTCATCACAGGGCTTTTGCATAAAGTTGAACTTCTGCATTTTGAAAGAATGAAATAATGAAAGTAAGGCCCGAGGACAGTAAGTGTGTTTCCATCCACCTGTTTTTATGTGTATTTTCAATTTGTACAAAAACTGTAGAAAAGACCAAAAACATTTGAAAGAAAAAAACTGAAATATCAAATAAGTTTTTCCACTTTGGTGAAAAAGTTGGTTTATTAATAAAAACAAAGTGCAAAGGAGGGAGGCATGTTTCTACATCTGCGAGTGCGTGAGTCCACGTGACGTATATTTAAAATGGGAGGGTGTACACGAGGCTCTGGTGCAGATATCAGTATCAGTTATGTCCGTGCGAGAAAACCAACTGTGATGAGCTGGAAAACAAACATGGACGCTGAGTTCATCGTTAAAAGAATACAAAGACGATCAAATGTACTTCCTGCATGGATGGCGCCATTTTTGTTTTGATGCATCGTGTGGAAGACGTAGACGATGGTCTACTGTGCACGTGCAGAACGAGTCTTTCAAACAGAATATAAATGAAAACAACCACTCGTCTCTTCCACTGCAGAGGAAAACATCAGATGTGCGTGGAGTGATGATGATGAGGAGGCTGGAACCTTCTTCACAGGAAACAAACAGAAATGTCAGATTTCCATCGTTTGAGCTTTGACTCGATCTTTTAATCGCCTCATCTTCTTCTGGACAATCAGCTCCACCAGCTGTTTATCTTGATATGCTCAACTTCTAATATTCAAAAAACATGTATTTACATTTTCTTTGGCTGAATTTCTGGATATTCAGTTAAAGTTTTTGCTTCGTCTGGATGAAACTTGACTGAAAACCTCCAGTTCACTCGGACAAATTCCTTCAGCGCCTGAAGCCCACGACTGCGTTTAACAATGAGGAATATATGACACACACAGCTCTGACACTTTGCCGCCGCGAAATGAAGCGGTTGGTTTCTGCTTCCCTATCACTCACTGTTTGTGTTACGGGTGTAGCTCCATCTCCTGCCCTGAAGGTAAACAGGTCGTCAGACTCGGTGTGAAATATAAAATCACCTGAGGTTCAGTGAAGCTTATCAGTGATGACGTGGTGCGGCTCCACCTGTTTACTCATGATGAGGAGGATGTGCTGCATGAGACATTTTCTGCTCCTGTGTTTATCTACTGAAGACAGAGCATGAGAAAGTAGTTTGTTACAAACCGGAGCGAAGAAGTCGACGAGCCAGGGCTCCTTCCTGTCTGCGGGGAAGTTGTCGGGCCTCAGAGTCGTCACGTGAGCGCGAACACTGTCCCTCGCAAAACCCACGATGTTGTACAACACATCTTTACCTGCGGAGGGATACGGAGAGAGAGAGGGTGAAGAGACTGACAGGTGAACGAGGAATCAATCAGCCAATTAATCGATACGGGAAGCAACAGAAAATGAAGCAGTGTGTAGTACAGAGTGTAGTACAGAGTGTAATACAGTGTGTAATACAGAGTGTAGTACAGAGTGTAGTACAGTGTGTAGTACAGAGTGTAGTACAGTGTGTAGTACAGAGTGTAGTACAGTGTGTAGTACAGTGTGTAGTACAGAGTGTAGTACAGTGTGTAGTACAGAGTGTAGTACAGAGTGTAGTACAGAGTGTAGTACAGAGTGTAGTACAGTGTGTAATACAGTGTGTAGTACAGTGTGTAGTACAGAGTGTAGTACAGTGTGTAGTACAGAGTGTAGTACAGTGTGTAGTACTGACCGTGGTGGATCTCAAAGTCGTGGATCCCCAGTCCCTTGAAGACCGCCACGCAGGGTTTCTGGATGTAGAGAGACTGACACAACTCTGAGTCGGCTGAACAGTCGACTCTGCCGACCTGAGGAGGCAAACAGACAGAAAGACAGGCAGACAGACAGGCAGTCAGTCAGACGGACAGGCAGACGGACAGGCAGACGGACAGACAGACAGGCACCTGTATGTGGTCGTTCCTGAGAAAAGCCTGTAGCTTCTTGTACTCGTTGGAGGCGGAGCTTCTGTCTCCAAACGTGAAACTGACCAACCAGCGATGACGTGACAGCTTCCTCTGGAGACAACAAGTCACACATCATCAAAGGCTGTCACATATTAACATGTACTGTAATGTTAAAGCTGTAGAGTATTTGTAGTGTGTGTGTGTGTGTGTGTGTGTGTGTGTGTGTGTGTGTGTGTGTGTGTACCTGGAAGCTGTCAGTGGTCAGCAGCTCCAGATCAGGCAGATGGTTGATGACCTGAGTGTAAATCTCTTTACTGTCCAGAGTGTTCAGCCACTGAAACACACACACACACAGCTTCAGTCAGTACTGCAGTGCTACACACAGTATTACTACACACAGTATTACTACACACAGTATTACTACACACAGTCATGTGTTCAGTCTCTCACCAGGACGCTGCCTTCTTTATCCAGAGAACTTCCAGGTGGGAACAAAGCCGTGGCTCCACTGGTCACCTGACACACGGCAGATGGATTAAACACAAACACTAGTTAACAATAAACCATTACTACTAAAACTACCACTGCTTTAAAATCTACTTTCTCTGTTGGGTTTCTTTTATTTTGTTTCCTGAAAATGAATCTTAAACCAGTACAGAGCAGCTGACGTCGCGGTGCGTTCAGGAACAAATATCTACCTCCACTGCTTTGAAGATGAGATGAACCCTGATGATTTATCTTCCATATCACAGTTCTCAGACTCACCTGGAAACTGTCACAGAGCTGCTCCTGTGCGGTGCAGTCCATCCATCCCACTTTAACCAGACTGTCCTGCAAACAGACAAATACATATTCAACCAGTGGGACCAGTTCAATTTATTCAGTCAAAGTGTTTTACAATAAAAAAAAAAAAATGAAATAGTGCAATAAAAAAAATGGAGAATAGAGGGACAAAAAATTAGACAATAGAAAGACAGTAGATGATATAACATGTAAATGAAAATAAAAACAGAAACCAGTAAAAATAGTAAAATATGAGGGAATTAATTTAAATACCAAGTTAAATAAATTGGTTTTCAGCTGCTGTTTTCTTGTGTGTAAAACTGTGTGTATTTAAAAGCCTGGAGTAGAGGATCTAAGAGCTTAAAAGGACTTTAAAATTTTTCCTAAAAGATACTGGGAGCCAGAGGAGTGAAGCTAAAACTAAAGTTCTGAATAATCTGGAGTCACACTGCAGTGTTCCCTCTCTTTGAGCTCTGTGTTTGGTCTCCACCAGCTTCTCTTTAGCTGCTAAATGCTCCGATATGTTCCCCTGCTGCTCAGCAGGTAGAGGGCAGACACTATTTACAGATGTTTCTCTGAAAACATCTGCTCCTCTGAGATCAGTGAGAGTGAACCACAACAGTAAAGTCGTGTCTGGACGAATAAACAATGAGCTGAAACTCATTAGAACGTTTTCTTACATAACTTAAGAGGTGTGGGAAACACCCTGATTATATTATTAGTGTTCTCACCAACATTCCTGCCAGCTTCTGTCTTGTTCTGGGCTCCAGGCAATCTGAGAGAGAGACACACAGATCGATGGAAACGACAGATTAGCGGAACATGACGTCTCACAAACATGAACCACGCCGACACAGATGTGATGAGGTGATACATGTTTAATGGGTTTGTCCCACATCACACACACCTGTGTGGCATGCAGAGGAAACGCATGTGACAGCGTGTTTCAGCTGTCAATCAGACGCATGACAACACCTGCAGGCGTGAAAAAAAAAAACCTCATACGTGAAGGTGTGTTACCTCCGGTGTCAGAGCAGAAGGTGATCAGCCAGCCGAGGCCCGACGAGAACGCACTCTCTATCTCGCTGAACACGTTTCCTGCAAAAACAACAAAAAAACAACAAAAACACAAACATATCAGAGATGCTAGCTTGGGTTCAGATTCACAGCTCTGGAACCAGGTCTCATATGGATGCTCAGAGGAGATTACCCTGCCACAGCTGAGTCACAGTCGTCGTGATGAACTGCATGGAGAAGCGGACCAGGTTGTCTTTGGAGCGCTCCCAGTTAAACTTCTCTGGTTTCTATAGAAAAGACAAAGTGTTGATGATAACTGAACAAGGTCGCTCCGATGCTAAGCTAACAGACAAGCTAGCAAGATGATGTGTAAAGTCAACAACAGGCAAGAACAAGAAAAGAAAGAGACCAAACACGTCGGTGAAATCCAAAAACATGATGAACTCTGTCTTTTGATGTTTTCACCTGTTATTGTCAATGTTCAAGAAAAATTTAATCGGTTTACAAATTAAAACTGAAATTCTCCTTCAACTGTTTGTTTCGTGGTTTTAATGTTTCCATTCAAACATGTGCAGATTGTTTTAAAGTGTTCTACATTTTCTTTAACACAATGGTCGATAAATATCTTTTATAAATATCATTTGCCTTTGAGTAAAATAACAAAAAATTATTGATCAGTATGATTTTAGGTATGATCAGAGGAAAAGGTGTTTACTTTAGTGTCATCAGTTCATCAGCTGATCAGCGAGAGAAACAGTCAGTAAACAGACCTGTCCTGCTCTGTATATGAACAGACTGGGGTAGCTGTTGATGCCTTTCCTCCTGCAGAGATGGTTGTTGTCTCCACAGTTCACCGCTCCGATCCGGATCACGCCGTCCATCTCCTTGGCAAACTCCCTCCACTGAGAGACACACACACGGACGTCGTTTCATTTCCACTCATTAATAATCAACCAATGATTATTTCTTCTAAAAACACACATTATAAAATATAAAACAAGGCTGATAAGGAAAAAGGGTCAGTGAGAAGGAAACACCTGCGTCTCAGGTGTGTGTTCAGTGGTGTTTAATACACCTGTGTGTGGGTTTATTTTGTCTTTTAGTGTTATATTACCGTTGGAGCCAGTTGGTGACAGTGCGAGCATCGTGGGAAATAGAAGTTAATGAACCAGATTTCTCCAGAGTTCACTGCTGCTTCTGAAACACACACACACACACCACACACACACACACACACACACACACACACACACACACACACACACAGTAAAGTTAGGATGGTACTTGTAACTTTTACATACAGCTGTACATACATGTTCATTTTAACAATTTATTTATAGAATTTTCCAAAATACAGAGACACAGAGGTGAAACATCAGAGATAATGAAAGAGAGAAATAACATAAAATAAAATAAGTAAATAAAAATAATTAAATATTTTTAACTTTAATAAAATCGACAATAAAGATCTGTTTAACTCAGCAACTGTGTTACCATGGTAACTTAAAGCTGCTTTGGTAATAGCCACTCTTGAATCATTTGTCAGCCTGTTGGCATGAAGACTGATCTCCCCATCTCACCCACACATGTGAACCTAACGAGAGAAACATTTGGAACTAGCAGAAATTAATTTGATTCTCATTAATTCTCTTTTTCAATTTTTACAAAATCTTGCAACATTTTATAAATGACTTCAATAACATCAAATTATCTGACAGGAGTTGAGATGGTTTGTTCATCATGGTTTGTTCTTCTATTGTTTTTCCATTCTTGTGGAGGGATGTTTTTGTTATAATTGGTATTGATTAAGTTCAAATATTGTCAGTTACAGATTAGGGTGGTGTTATTCATCAATTCTGAAATCCATGCCTTTAAGGTGTGGAAAATCAAACGTACACCTGATGGGACGTGTGTGTGTGTGTGTGTGTGTGTGTGTGTGTGTGTGTGTGTGTGTGTGTGTGTGTGTGTGTTGCACATTGTGAGATGCTTCTATACTTGAACAAAAAAACATTGAGGAGGTTTAAATGAAACAGGTAAATAGTCACTTACCAAAATCTCCGCTGTCCAACGTGATGATCTCCAAATCATCGTCATAGATTCCTGAACAGAGACAGATTTAACTGAAGACTTCCTTTCAGTAGAAAATATTTTAATGTCACAAACAAACAAAGGTGTTGCCCTCATATCATCGCCATGGTTACTCATGACAGGTGAGTGCGTGTATCCTTTCTGTAGAGACGTACCAAAGTCATAGCGGTAGAAGTTCCAGCTCTCGTAGCGTCCTCCCTGCTGCTCGTCCAATCCCTTCTCTCCATATTTATCATATTTCTTCCTGAGGTCTTCGTCCTTCAGAACCTCGTAGGCTCGATTCACCTGCAGGAACTTCTCGTGGGCCGAGGGGTCGCCCTGCAGCACAACATTTTAATCAGGGTTAGGGTTATGTGTGGACTGACAGGAGTTTTATCTGGGTTTTTTGAGTAGTTCCAGGTTTAATCGGGGTTTATATGTAGGTGTTTCGGGGGAAGTCAGTGGTTTGGACAAGACTTATTGTTTCTCAGATTAACTCACAGGGTTTTTGTCGGGGTGCATGGTGAGCGCCAGCTTCTTGAAGGCCTGTCGGATCTCTCTAGTCGTGGCCTCCCTGTTGACTCCCAGAAGAGTGTAGTAGTCTTGGCCCTCCGTCCAAACCGCCACCAGCAGCGTGACCAGGACCAGCGACAGCAGCGTAAGCCGGACGGGAAGAGGCCGCTGAACCCCGAAGACAACCCTGCACCCCATTACCAGTCCTCCCAGTACAACCACAGTAACCAGCTACAACCGGAAGAGCTGGAACACACAGGCACAAACATGAGTAGTTAGTTTTTGTTCTACCAGGTTTACTGATTAACAGTCACACTGTGTGGTGAAGTTCACCCAACCATGCAGCCATTAACATCCTCCACCATCAAACATAAGCAACAAAGGACCCATCAGAGGACAGGCAGCAGGACATGTTACGACCCTTGATGTGGCTCAGGGCATGGGAGCGTCTTCAGGAGGATTTACTGCCAATTGGGTCCCAACATTCCCACTTTACATCCCCTTGGGCTGCGACAACCAGCCGACAGCAAGAGCAGGATCCTGACAACTGGACACCCAGGTGTTTGTTCTGGATTGTTGTTGCCTGCACCTTCAAATATTGAGCTAAAACCAATTAACAGTGTACATAATATGAAAAGTAGTGACCAGTTACCATCACCAAATCAAACCATTTTACAAATACAAATGTTTGTATTCAATATTTGAAGGGTTGCAACTAACACAAATATATCTGCTGATTATTATCTCGATTAATTGGATAGAATTTGGTTTATGAAAAGTCACATGGTAGTGAACACAAATTCCTAGGAGTTAAGATGATGTCATCAAATTACTTATTCTGTCAGATCAATCCTCAAAAACTCAAAGATATTCACTTTACTATCAAACAGAAGCAGAAAATCCAAACACATGAGAAGCTGGAACTGAATGTTGTTCAGTATTTTGGCTTGAAAAAGGATTTAACGAGTAGTTGATTATCATGAGAGTTGCAATTGTTGCAGCTCTGCATGTTTGCCAAGTTGAATCTCCACCAACATAGCCACCTATATAAATTAGTAACAACTACTAAACCACTTTCAAAATAAAAGGCCCTTTTTCTCCAAAGTAGTAAAACAGGTGAAACACAGATTGGAACTTCTTAACAACCTCTCATATAAAGCTGAAACATTAGCCGAATAATCAATTAGTTAATCTACAGAAAAATAATATGAAATTATTTTGATAAACGATTAATTTTTTTTTTTTTTTTGTGAAATACTTCCAGTTCTCTGATTCTGGTTCTTTTCTCTGTCACTAAATATTTTTGGTTACTTAGACTTTCGGTCAGCAAAACATAATTTCTAATATACATATATATTTTTTTTTAATTATTATTATTTATTTTATTTTTTTTATTTTTTTTTACAATTTTGATGTTTCATAGACTAAATTATTAATAGAAAAATAATAAGTTTTATCTGTAGCCACAGTCTCATTTAAAAACACAGAGCAATTAATAGACATTTTAGCACTTATACATTTAATTGAAATAAAACATGCAGAAAGAACATTCACTGGCCTGGGTAAATGAGTACATTTAGTAAGAATATACTGCAGGTAACCAGCAGTAAAATACTCTAAATACTGTACTTATTATATTTATATAATCAACACAAGACACGGTGTTTAACGAATATAAAAAAAACACTCTTACACAAAAGTCCAAGTGATCACAGCTGGTTATCTGTGTCCACAGAGCCAAATGTTAATTTATGTGTGTCTTGTCCCAGAAGAAAAGCTGAAACGAGCTAAACTGGGGTAAGCTAGTAGCTAGCTGTGTGTCGCCGGTCAGCAGGAATTATCACAACTTGCTGGCTAATTAGCTAGTTAGCTTGACCGCGACACCAAGCTCTCTGCTGAGTGTCGGAGAAGCTAAAGCCAAAAATACATCTAACGTTCACCGAAATTTCAATCTGACCTGAAAACAGCTGGTCCGTTACCTTAAAGGCGTCTCAACTTCTGAAAGTCTGAGGCTGAAGATCCGCATCAGCGTCCGGCTCAGACCGGGGTCAAGTTTTATACCAAATATCAGAATTCCCGTTTCCGCTTACAGCATTTCACAATAAAAGCCGTACATAAAACCAAGACAGCGGGCTTCTAAACAGACAAATCTTGAATTATCTGCATGTTGAAAAGACAGCATGTGAAACAGACTTTAGTCAGAAAAGTCAGTTCCCCTCCGACTTTGTTCGGTTTTTTTTGCGCTTTTATTTCGACAACAGAATAGTTTCATTTACCGTGATTTTTTTTAAATTGTCTGCGGTAACTTGTCTATCACCAGCCGCATTTCGATGACGTAAAGGCGTAAAAGTTTGGTGCGTTCAGGTAAGCACATTCCTAGATGTAAATATTCTGATAACACGCCCCTTTTCTGTGGAATTCCAAAACGACCAACGTTAAATATGTAATTATGAAATAGTGTGATGAATAAACAGAAATAAAACGAACCAAAAAAAATAAATCTTTAAGCAACTAATAATTTCTGTTAAATTATTTAATAACACAAGAAGTTAATATGAATTGATATTGTATCAGCTGGAGAAGAAGCATTCACATCCATTTAGATAATTAAAAGTAGGATTAGTTGCAAGTATTATCATCAAAACTGACGTAATGTACCCAGTGTAAACACATTCATTGTGCATAAAAATGTCCCTGCTGGTGTTTTACCATTATGTATTATGTTTTTGGTTTTAATTATATTCTCAAAAGTCTCTCTTTTAAAATACTTTTTTTTCAATGGGACTTACTGCTAAGATAAAGGAAATAAAATCATCATCATGTGTGTAGTGTTGCTGTCCAGTGAGAACCAAAGTGTCTCTAAAAAGTCAATTTTACATGAGATTCGTGACAATGCATTTTCCAACTATTCAAAGAGCTTTTAAATAGTTTATTGAGAAGTAAGGGAATTTTCTCAACACAGAAAGGGTCGGTTTATTGGAAAAATTCGAAATCATTAAAGTTCAGATTTGTTTTTTTCTGCTGGACAGGATGGGTGTGAAAATTTTTCATCTGAAAGGTAAATATGAATAGCAGCTATCAAACAAATTTACTGCATTAGTACAATGTAGCGGAGAGGAAGTATTAAATTGCTCCAAAAACGTAAATACTGAGTACAAGTGCCACAAATTTGCACTACCAGTACAAGTATATATTTGTACTACCAGTACAAATTTGATGCTCACGTTTTAGAAATGTTTCGTCTGCATACAGACTTAAAACCGATTCTTTTTCAAACACCTTCAGATGTGAAGATTTTAAACAGTTTTTTTTTCTTTTTCATTTTTTATCCTCTGTTTCAATGTTTTTTTTCTTGTTGGTTTTCTTTTTCTCATTGTCTTCATGGTCAACACGAAGGAACGCTAAAAAATGATTAAACTATGCCTTGAAAAAAATTAATTTTTTACAATTAAAAACAAAAGTTCTTTTTACAAGTCGCGCGTAAAACACAACTCCCGTGAACACCTCTTCACGGTGACCTTATCTAAATGCGCCGGAAGCGGACCTGTTAGCTGCGGTGCCTTCAGATCATCAGGCAGCTCGTCCCATGAGCGGCACTGAATCCTGAAAATAAACACAAACGGGCCGAAAAATCTGATTCCAACCCGCTAAAGTTGAACTATTTGGATGGTATGAGTTAAGGTTCAGCTCCAGTGAAGCAGACTTTTCAGTAACATTAAGTTATAGTGACAGTTCAGTTAGCTTTGCTAGCAGCGTTAGC
Organism: Seriola aureovittata; assembly: GCF_021018895.1. NCBI lineage: Eukaryota > Metazoa > Chordata > Actinopteri > Carangiformes > Carangidae > Seriola > Seriola aureovittata. Next base: position 1,976,161 of record NC_079374.1, on the reverse strand, counting down.
CAGCTAGCCAGCCCTTTGCCTGGCGTCATTTCCTACTTTTGAAAATCGCGGCCAGAGAGTAACGAAGCAGAGATGGAGCTACAAGGTAACCTGAGTTTCATAAAGTCTTTATCTGCTGTTTTTATGTGTATTTTTATTAATCATTTGTCTGCTATGACAAACTGTTAGCTCAGCGTTAGCCGCGAACAGTCGTATTTATTTCTGGTGTTACAGAACATGGTGGTGAAATGTGTGAAAAGTGTTTCTCACGCTCACCATTGGTGGAATAAGTTCAAAGTTCATTTACTTAAGTAAAAGTAGAAGTGCCACAGTGTAAAAGTACAAGCAAAGGTCCTGCATTCATAGTGTGTGTAGGTCTGAAAGTCTTTCTAACTCCAGTTTCCATATAAAATTGATAGGAAGTATAATTATGTACAGCTCAGAGGTGCTGACTAAAATGTGATCTAAATATCAGTGAATCCATACACTTGAAAAATAATTCTTTTTATTATATTTTAACTTAATATCCCTGCTGGTTGTCATTGATACCTTTCATTCCGAGGTCAGTATGACTATGAAACGGGTATTAAATCACATCCTGTGTGGTTTTTAAAATGTCTAAAGTTTATCTCGGGTGAATCCTGCAAAATACTGTGCATTTAGAATTTTAGTCAAGTAAAAGTAAAAAAGAATTGGTATCTAAACATACTTAAAGTACCATAAGTAAAAGTACTCATAATACAAAATGGCACATTTCAGAATAATAATGTATTTTATATTAATGAGTTATATTTATTATCATTGATACATTAATATTTACATCACTTTAATGTTGCAGCTGTTAACTGTGGATATTACAAACATGGAGCTAATTTTTAATTTATTTATATTAGAGTTGAAATGTTTAGCTGATTAATTGGTTAGTGAATTGATAGGAAATTAATCGTTAGCTATTTTAATAATCAAAATGCCAATAATTTGCTCCTTCCAGCTTCCATGCTTTTCACAAATTGTCGATGCATTATTTAAAGTAGGAGAAACTTACAGTAAATCTCCTGCTACATATGAGCATCTCAGCTCCCAGGCTTTATCTGTAATTAATAATTGTTGACCTGAAATTGATTCAGACCTGATGGTGACTACTTGTCTCAAACCAGTCTAACTGTCCCACTGCCTTTCAGTGGGAAATGAACCGATGACCCTGGGCTCTCCCACCTCTCCTAAGGCGACCTCTGGAGCTCAGTTTCTGCCTGGCTTCTTGATGGGTGACCTGCCAGCTCCAGCTACCCCCCAGCCCCGCCCCTTCAGCCTGGCCATGCCCATCGTGGAGAGCACAGGTACGCACCGAGGTCAGCAGGACGATACACTCACCTGCAGATCAGCTGATTGTTGTGTTTTCTGTAGATTTTTAGTTTGTGTTGTCTTACATTTTAGGAGGAGGAGGGGGCTCGGCCCCTCAGCCCGTTGTCCCCACACCCAAGGATAAAAGTGGAGCCCCACCTATCCGCAGTATCCATGAAGACTTAATGACTGTAGGGACGCCCCTTAATGCACACAGGCAGGTGAGTACACAGGTGCTGTCACTCCTAACCTGCTGCAGGAGATGGAGCTCAGGCAGAGAGTTTCCATGAGTACAGATATTTGATGTTTGATCACAATGATCTTATTAAAAGATACAGAACTTGCAAGATGCCGAGGATAACAAACAAAACCTTACACTTTTTGCACCAGCAATGATTCTAGTGATGAACCTCGAAACCCAGTTCTGAAATGACTAAGAACCCAGACCAGTTTTCAGATTGGTTGTTTTATTGGTCCTTGACGAAACCGGGGGCTAAAATTAGTGCGTTGGATTCTACCACACAGAGCAGAGAAGCCAAGGAGGAGAAAATGACACTGGGTTAAATTTAGCTAAGTTAAATATTTACTCATGTTACTGTAAGTGCAGTGAGTAAAAAGCTCATGAGAGTAATTGTAAAGTAGGTGGAGAGAGGAAACTGCTTAGGAGGTTTTTTTTCTCACAAAGATCTTTTTATTGAATTATTGGATTTTGAACGAATGGACAAAGTTTACATTTGTACAGCGTAGCACTGAATCACCAAAATACCAACTGATTTTGTTATCATGAATATACCATTTGTACTGTGTACCATATATATGACTCACCTTTAATGAGTAAAGGAATAGAACGAATGTTAATATGCTTATTACTTGATCATCCTTTTGCACAGCAGAGCACTTCTTCAACAAGCATACTTAATAATAGTTTAAAAAGAACCAATTAGGACAGAGAATGAACGAGTCTCTCTCTCTCTCTCTTTCTCTCTCTCTCTCTCTCTCTCTTTCTTTCTTTCTTCCTTTCTTTCTTTCTTTCTTCCTTTCTTTCTTTTTCTCTTTCTTTCTTTCTCTTCAGTCCTTTCCAGTTATGCAGTCTCCTCTGTCTGCACGTCAGGCTGCAACTCCAGGAACAGGTACATTCTGATACTATTACTACTGGTGCTGCTAGCTGTTGTATCACTGATATTAGTACTGACACCGATACTCCTGCCAGACAGTTGTTTTCTTCCAATATTGTATCAACAGCCTGTGTTTGTCTCTTTCCAGGAGGAGGGAGGGGCAGTGACTCTTTAGCAACACAGGGATTTGAGAGTTTAAAAAAGAAAAATACTGTATATCAGCAGATGTTCCTGTTTTTTGACATAAACCTTTAGATTTGTTTTTAAAGAATTGCTAATATTAACAAATACACAGATACATACAGTACGCTAACATCAGCCAAATTGTCAACCTGCCAATATATCGGTCAAGCTCTAATCAATATACAGGGAATACTAAGAATGTCTCACTTGTATTTTTTTGCTGCCTTATTGTAAACGCATTCAGTGATCACTTTATTAGGTACAGCTGTTCAATTTAATGCAATCCAATACCGCTGTTGTATCATAAAGTCAACTTTTATGCCGGCTATAATGTTCTAATCTCTCATCCTACCTGTCTCTGTATCCAGGTGTGCAGCAGGTGTGTCTGTCTCCAGCTCAGGTGGATCCCTTCTACAGTCAGGGAGAGTCTTTGTCATCTGACGATCAGCTGGACCAGACCTGGGTCACTGTGTTTGGGTATTTTCATTTCTAAACAAAGTCAATAATACTGACCTACTGTTGAAGATAGTGTGAATGTAATATTCATCTTGTGTGTGTTTGTGTGCGTGTGTGTGTGTGTGTTAGTTTCCCTCCAGCTTCGGCCTCATACATCCTGCTGCAGTTCGCTCAGTACGGGAACATCCTCAAACACATGGTGAGACAAAAACAGGATGATGGCGTTTTTTTGAACGTCTCCATTAAGAATTAAAAAGTTAATGTTTAACATTTACAGCCTCATAACTTCGATAAGAATGATCCCAGTGAGGAGGAAGTGTTGGACTGAGATCAGAGTTTATGTGTCTGAATCGGTGTCCACAAGCTCAGCACACACAGCTCAGATTGTACAGGTGTATTGATAGATGTATTGATGATGTATTGACAGATGGCGTCGCCTGGTAACTGGATGCACCTTCAGTATCAGTCCAGGCTTCAGGCCAGGAAAGCTCTGTCTAAGGATGGGAAAGTGTTTGGGGACGCCATCATGGTGGGAGTGAAGCCGTGTATAGACAAGGTCAGTACCTGTTTTTATCTACCTGTGTGTCTGTCCGCTTCTCTGCCATCTGATTGGTTCTTCACATCATGTGACACTGGAGCCTGAACCGAGCAGCAGTGACGTTCTCTCTCTCTCTCTCTCTTTCAGAGCGTGATGGACAGCAGTGAAGCCGTCTCCTCTCCCCTCGCCTCCTCCTTCTCCTCCTCCGCCCTCCCCTCCACTCCTCGCTCGGCCATCAGACCGCTCAGCGCCGCCTACAGGAGCTCCAGCAACGACTACCAGGTGACCTCTGACCTCTGACCTCACTCTGGCTCTACTTGAAAATCTGCATTAGCTTTGGGTTCAACAAAAACAGCTGCTGGTCGACCTTAGAAATAAACCCGTGTGTCCGTCTTCAGGTGGTAGCAGACAGACAGACGCCCAGGAAGGATGACAGCTTTGTTTCCAAAGCGATGGAGTACATGTTTGGTTGGTGACATCACACAGTGCATCATGGGATACCTGCAGCCCCGGACGAGAGAGGAGAACCGATGGATAAACTGATTCACTACACTGTGTATGTGATTGTGTGGATGAGTGTGTGTGTGAGTGAGTGTGTGCGCTGAGGTGAAGAATCTTTCTTTCTTTCTCTCTCTCTTTTATAATCTGTATTTTTTTTACTGTCTCTGTTTCAATAAAGTTGTCAATGGTTTGAATTCAGTAAAGCTGAAGTTTCATTCAGGGGTGATGTTCTCTCAGCAGCCACACGGTGGCACTGTCACATGACATGGCCAAAAGTCTGTGGCCACTCGCGCTGCTCTAACGAACCTCCACTCTTCTGGTTTCAGTCTTTTCAACGACATGTTGAACCAGCTGCAGGGATTTCCTGTTCAGACACAACAGCATCAGTGAGGTCCAACACTGATGTAGACGATGAGGTCAGGCTCTCAGTGTGTGTGATCTCATGTGGAGATGGAAAGGTCAGGGCTCTGTGCAGACCAGTTCCACACCAAACTTCCATGTCTTAATGTTTAAACAGGAAATACACAAACTGTTTACTCAAATTGTGAGAGTACTGTTGTTATCATTGTATGCTGTAGCCAGATTTCCTGTTATTGAAACTAAGCAGCACAAAACCTGTTAGAAACTGACTCAGATCAAAAGTACGCCTACTGTAGATCAGCTGTTTGAACTCAAAGTGTGAAATATGATATTGTCCAGCAGATGGAGCCACGAGTCCAAACGTCGAGACTGTGGAGCACACGTTAAAAAGTCTGTTAAAACATTTAGTGTTGGGAATATTTGAAATGTGATTAACAAGTAAAAATCTAGAGTTCAAGTGTTTTAGAGAAAAAAAAGCAGAAGCTACAGAAAGGTAAAATTATATTCAGTCTAAACACATTACATAATGAACATCACAGGTTTATGTAATTAGTCTCCACCTAACATTTGCTCTGTCAGTTTGGTAACAAGTTAAGCAACATATTTGGAGCAGTGAGGTGCAGCCTGTCGATTGTGATGTCCGTATGGAAATACACTGGATGACTAATGGTTGATGAGAAATCGAGCTGATGCATGATGCATGTACTTTAGGCGTGAATAAAACCCACACATACATATATATAAAAATACAGTACACACACGTAGCAATACCAGAGTGTAAAAGTACAACAGTATTAGCATCAATATATACTTAAAGTATTTATTTCACACTGATGTATTGATTATCATTAATTACTAGTACATTCATGTGTGCCTCACTTTAATGTTGCAGCTTGTAAAGGTGGGACTAATTGTAACTACTTTATAACCAGCTGTGATAAATAAAGTCATTTCTTGTAATAATGAATGTTGTTAATCTGAATCTGCAAAGTAACTAAAGTTATAAAATTAATGTAGCGGAGTAAAAAGTATATTATTTCCCTCTGAAATGTAGTGGATTGGAAGTATAAAGTAGCAGAAAATGGAAATACTAAAGTACAAGTACCTTATACTTGTACTTCAGTATAAATAATGACTGGTTTTAGTAGAAGCATGTATCAAAGTGCAGCAGGGCTTGTAAACATGTACTTGGAGGCCACAATTAAGTTTACGTGAGGAGGGATGTCTTAGAGGCAGAGTTAAAGGGGGGATTTCTAGGCCTCAGTCTCACTCATCGTAAGTCATTTCAGAAATCTCTCACCAGCTGACCTTTCTCCTAGTAACCAATTACCTCTGGTGTACCTTATCCCAGCAACATATGGTCCCCTCAGCCCTCACTCTCCTGCTGCAGCGTACAGCAGGGGATAAATGACGAGAGCAGGCCTCACAGGCTGGACTGTACTCTGAACAGAAGGCGCACTGCTAGAGAAAAGACAGAGAGAGAGAGGAGGGGGGTGAGTGGAAGAGGAGGGGGGTGGGGGAAGGCTTTGGCTGAGCTTATGCTTGACCCTCCTGACCTTAGAAAGACATTTGAAACCATATGATGGCCAGCCACTCCAGATGTCACATGTCCCATTTTGAGCAACTTGGGGAAACCTTTTTGTAAATATACAGTATATATACAATATATATAGAATAGTGTATATATATATATATACACAACATATAGGCCTCTCTGATCTGCATCTTTGTCGTGGACAGAGTATGAGACAGTGAAAGCCCGGACACATGTTCTATAAAACTCCCACTATGGCTCCTATATAAAAGCAAAATACCCAAACTTTTGGTTGTTGATATCACTTTGTTGTCATTTTGCATTACATATCTTTATGGAGTTCTGCTTTAGTCGTCTTTTTGTGTCTTTATGGGGTCACTTTACCTCTTATAGTAGTGATTGTGCATATTTTTATTTTGCATCTTTTTATTTTACCTTCTGCATCTCTCTGTGGTCATTTTGTGTCTCCTTGTAGCTGGTTTGTGACTCTTTGTGGTAATTTTCAATCTATATGTTGTCAGTTTGTAGTAATTTTTCATCTCTTTGATGTCGTTTTGCATTTTGTAGTTGTTTTGCTTGTCTTTATAGTCGATTTGTGGTAAGTTTGCATCACTTTAGTGTCATTTTGCATCTCTTTTGCAGGTCTTTTGTGTTTCTTTGCGCTTGTTTTGCCTCTTTATTTGTGTGTTTGTTTGTTTTCCTTAGAACCATAAAAATATCTAAGTTTCGCTTCCTGGTCTTTTAAAGACACAGTTATGCATTACGGTAATGACACAACCTTAATGAACGGTTTCATGTGTCTGCTTATGCCGCTGACGGCGAAACCAATCCGAGGCGTGTAGAAACATCGCGATATTTCGTCCAACAACCCGCTGGCCTGAGGTTACAGAGACGATATCTCGCGCTACCTGAGCGCTCGGTGTCTCATTCCACCACGGTCAAGCCTGCCGGGAGGGGGTATCTGTTCAACAGCGCCACAGCCATCATTTCATTTGGAAACTTGAACGGCATTTATATTTATAACAAACAACGTAGTTTTATTTATTTAAAGTAAACGTAATCGTCTAACTTTATAAGTAACCGTTGGCTCAAGGTCGTAAATTTATACAGAAAAAGGAAAGCTAAGTTAACGTACAGGATAGCCGGTCGTGCTAACAAAGAAAATCCTTTCTCTTCAGAAATAATCCCCCACTACTCTCTTTAGTTATGAGTCATGTGGTCATTGATAATCCACACGGTCTAGATCAGCAGGTAAGTACTTCTAACTTGTTTGTTTTTTCCTCATAGAAATGTGATGATTTTTTTTCCGTTACGCACATGTAGTTTCGTCAGGGAAAGAGTAGCTAGCCGCGAGCTAAGCTAACGCTGCGGCTGGGTAAAATGGAGGTGGTGATGTCGCCGTAGAGAAGATTGTGATGGCGGAGCTCGTCACTACGTTGTGCCAGAAAACCGAACTAACAAGCTTTTTTTTAACTGCGTGTACCACTCTTTTAAATGGTTAACAGCGACTTTAAACACAATTAAATATAAAACGTCATTCGCGTCTTGTGAAATGTTACTGCAATTAATGGAAATTTATGAGGGTTAACCAACATTTGCGACCCGGCCGGTATCCTACGAAGTTAGCCCGGCTAATGTTGGGCCTTCTCAACCTGAAACGTGGCGCAGGAAAAAATGTTGGCAACGGTTTATAGCGACCATTAACCTTTCTGTAATGCAATTCTCTCAACTTTATAAATCGTTCAGGATGCATACCTTTGTATACGGTTATTGACTGCTAGTGTTAAAGATTATTTTATTTATTTATTTTTTTTTGCCATTTTAATTTGTCGGTGTTTTCCTATTTAATGGTTGTGCCATGCTTGCCATGTCGCTTGTTGGATAAACCAGGCCAGTTTTAATAAGCAAAATTATAGGAGTGATCCTGTTTTGTACATTTGCTCAGTCCATGTCCAACTGTCCAACTAAGATATTGAATAGTAGCTCTTTAACTATTGATTTCCATTATTAAAGGATAGGTTCATAACTTTGAATAATGTCCTAAAATATTAAGAGGGTGCATATGAATATTGAAATAAGTTTTACTTGTTTACTTGTTCCTGCGTTTGTAATGGAGGTGATGGGAAAATTCAGGCCTCTATATTTACCAAAGTTTATGTGATGCTTATATGAGGCTTCATCAGTCTCCATTACACAAACCAAGTGGATATCAGCCAAAGTTAAAGTCTTATTAGTGCAAAAGTTCCTCCTTTTTGTTTCACATAGTCAGAATGAGGACTGTGGATTTAGTCTGCCATCAAAATGCACTAAGAATCAATCTGTAAATGTCCCAGGCTGAACTTTGCGAATGAATACAGCAAGCCAACCCTGTTTCAAGATGGATCTGGAACAATTGTGAACCCATCCTTTAATCTGAGTTATTTTTATTCTTCCCTTTGTCCATAATATATAAGAATTATTATAATTTCCCACAGTGTAAGGTATTTTTGTTTGACCAACCGTCTCAAACCCAAAGATGCTCAGTTTACTGCCATTTAGAACAAAGATAAAGCTTCAAACCCTCTCATTTGACAAAATGGAACCTGCAAATATTTGTCACTTTTAAATGACAGACTCTAAAGACTATTTTTTATTCGTTCTAAACATTATAGCAGATTATTTTTCTGTCGAGCAACAAATTAATTGAGACTAATCGATGCGCCTGTAGTTGGATACTTGCTTAAAATTGTTATTTCAAAGACATAGTACTGTGTTTTACCAGACTTTTAGTTGAATGATCATCTGATTTCAATTAAAAAAAATTTTTCTTTCAGCTTGCTGCCCTAGACTTGAACTCTGACGGACAAGGCGGAGGAACTGGCAGTAAGTAATACAACAGACTTAACATGTCAATGTAAAATCTCATGAAATTTTTTATTTAAAAAAAAAAAATCAATAATATGGGGTATTGATTACATCCAAGTTACGAATGTACAATTGCAACATGAATTTTTACAAAACAAGCAAGGATATTCTTTTTTGTAGTGTGTTTTTATCTTTTGAGGTTTTATTGGAAGGTCTTTAGAGTTGATTATAAATTATAAATACTCTATCGTAACAGTGATTTTTTTTGTATAAGTATTCATAGCTTAGTCTTAGTAAATTAGTGTTTAACTGTTTTCTTTCCCCCTCCATCTAGGGCGTTACATTCCACCTCACTTGAGGAACAAAGATGCTTCCAAAAATGGTGAGTTGAGTGTAACAGTCACCTGCTGAGCCACATTCGGACCCTCAACACAGGTTTGACTTGTGGTGTTCTTGATGATAAAACCCCATCAGAGCATGGTAAAAGCAAGCACAATTGAGAAAAATTTTTTTATTGGTGAGGCGTCAACCAGACTATATTTATTTCTGGTTCTGCCGCACTTCAGACCATCAGGACCGTTGAGGACACTTGTCTTATTTTTAACATGTGTACAGAATGAGGAGAGAAAGCCGTGTCGAAAGGGCTTTCTGTGTCTGTACACGATAGCTTATTTTGGCACGGATAAAGTAGGGCAAGTGGGACTGCAAAAACGGCCATAGTCTCGAATTCTCGCCCCAGACTCCTCATAAGTAAGAGAATGGGGCAAATTTCAAACCTCTCTAACTCAGTTTGATATTTCAGTAACTAATTTCATAGGTAATCTTTTTTCTGTCTCACGTGAAAAAAGAGGAGTGCTAGCTATTGGCTGCTCTGATAAAGGGAAATGTGGAGGGTGGGTGGGCTGGTGGTTTTTATCATCTGTAGACTTTTAACAATGTTTTTGTAGCTAGGTTGAGGTGGTTTGGAGGTAGTTGTAAGTTGTTTTTTTTCCTTCCTGTACTTGTTTAGCCTCTTAAAGGCTTTAAATCAAGACACATGTTGTGCCTGACATTAAGTCAGGTAATTTTATATTAAAAAAAAAAAAAAAAAATTGGAAACATGGTTCTGTGTCATTGCACACTTGACGTTTTTTCTCGTTTTACTGTTTTCTTATTCCACAGCAGGAAATGCTTATTCCGCTGGTAGACAGTGCGGTTATTCAGTGGCACCAGTAAATCTCTGTAAGTCCCTTCTGTCTGCTTTCGCTGAGGGCAACCTGCATTTCCAGATGCATGAAATAGCCATTTTACACACCAGCAAAGCCAGTGCGAAGGGGGGGAGGGTTAGGTCAGACCTATATACATGCACAGTAAACTTAATGATGGGCCCATGATTAATTGATGTGCTTCTCTCTGCTGGGATGCTTGCACTTTAAAATGAGAAACATCTTATAGGTAAAGGGCAAATTAGATGTAACATTAAGGTTGATGGGTTAATGCTCTTCTTTACCACAGTGAGTTGAGATTTTAATCTCTTGAGGCATATGATAGCTTCATTTAAAATGACTTTTCCCCCCTATATTTCACCTGCACTGTCCCCCCCCAAGTTTCTTCTAAGCAGTGCCCACAACCATGGCAGGCAGAGTGTCAGCAAAGGCACAGAAATAACTATACTTCAGGATGGGATGACTGTAAGATTGGTAACTATTAGTGTTAAGTCGAGCCCAACACTCATACTGCATGAGCCAGTAATCATGGGTGAGTCTTTTTATAGCCTGCTTCCCTACCTTTGCTCAGGTTACCCAAGACTGGCCTCTCAAGAGCTTGCCTTTTACCATGCCTACAGTGGGGGTTGGCGAAACAGATGTGGTATACCTTGACCTCTACCTGCATGCCATGCCATCTACTTGTTGGCAGAGTTTTCATAGTGTATAAAGCTGAACACTGGGGCGTAATCAGATCGTGCCCTTGGTCACTTGAAAAAGAAAATGCAGCAGAAATCTTGGCCTAACACAGCGTTTGTCACAGCTTGCAAGTGAAGTTGCTTATGATGCATGGTGATGGTGCCTTTTTTAAAGACTCTGCACTGCATCACTAGTGTGACTGTCTTACTAATAACGAGACTCTATCTGTGAAACAATGATCTAAGACCTGTTCACTTATTACATTGTCCAGCCATTTTTATACCATTTTAACATCTGAGTCACAGTCATGAAATCAAAGCTGGGATTTTATTTTGCAGAGAGACTGAAATTTTGAGTGCATTGCTGCACTGGCATCATTCAATCCCACTCATTAACAACGACTCTCTGTTCTTCTTTCAAGTCCTTTATAGACCTTGGGGCCTTTTGTCTGCCTACGACATACTAAGTGGGATTAATGAACACTGCTGTGTGTGCAGGCTTTTCTTCCAACAACTGACCTCTCCTTTTAAAAAATACTTCTCTCTGGTGTGAAGTCGAAATAACATTTAAATGTACTGGTGGAAGAGAAACCTGCAAACACTCGCCGCTCCTTGGCACATGACTGAATACTCCTTACCTGTAGCTTCTGTCTGAAAGGGATCTTTGTTTCTCTGAGGTTATTTCAAAGTAGACTGCTTCTCCTTGGCCTTTTTCTTTGGCATTTGAGACTGAACGATCAGTAGAACAATCCTTAGCTGGCATGTACTCAGCATTTAATGGATGATAATGTACGGGAATTGTTCTCTTTGAGGCGGGCAGGTTATCAAAGATAATTTTTACCTTGGCAACATGTGGTCTTTTTGAAGTTGAGCAGGCTTGGGTTGTTGCACAAGCATCTGTAGAGTCTGCAGTCTGGCAGACCTTGTGGCATGATCAAGGTTAGGGCAAGGGGGTGCATCAGGACTGAACTATGTCAGACTGTAGGAGGGGACGTATTCTCCTTTTCCAAGAGACGTGGGATTCACTGAATCACTGTAGCTTGTACTTTGAAGGATTGAAATTCCCAAACTGTCTTGGCTTTTTTAGTCTTTCAAAATCAGTAATTACAGGTTCATACTAATGTTTTTTTGTTTTTACCAAAAATTAAGATAGTTATACATGAAGTAGTTGTGAAATTTCTCAGTTATTTCCTCATTGTTCAAATATCACAGCTTGCATAACAAATCTGGAGAATTCAACATTGCTTCGAATTGGGGAATTATTTCTCTACTACAGCTTTCATGTTTGCCATGATGCATCACTCCTGGCTACTACAGCATTTTTACTTGATTTTTAAGAGCGAGCTTTTTGATCAAGATGCAGTTTGCATTGTTTTGTTATTTAGCCTTGTTTGTACTTGGTGGTCTGACGTGAACTGAGGTTATCTGCATTGCTGTTGCAGAACGTTAGGCTCAGACACTGCTGCATGGTGTGCTCTGGGGGCACATGCATCATTTTTGTCTGATACGAGTCTGAGTGACTAAATTCTACCACAAATCCTATTGCTAATTTTGTAGTAATTTAAAAAAATACAAAATACATTTGAACTTTACTTTTTAAAAAGTTCAGTGTGGTAAACGGTTGGAAGCGACAGTGAAACTGGGAAGATGTCGGAACGCCACATTTCTGAAATAGAAATAATTACTTTAACTTCCCTCTCTTGATTGCAAAGCAGATTTGTCTGAGACCCTAATTACTCACTGAACTGACCAACATCCTTATCTTGTCACCATGGGCACAGTAAGTTGTGAGCTTGTTCAGAAAATACTGGACAGTAGGCGTTTTGCATTTCCTCTGAATTTATTTACTCAGAACGATATTGGAGACAAAAAAACCATGGGACATCTTAACTTGTCCGAGCTGTGGACTGGTGTGCAGCGCACAGATCAGTGTGTGCCTGTGTGAAGCATTACAAGGCTTTTCCTTGTGCTTACTTGAAGGTGGGCATCATGGTGGATGCAGTTACCTGTTCGCCGACAGGTACGAGTTATGATTTTCGCCACAGATCTAGAATCAGCCCCCGTTTGGCTGAACCAACTCTCATTCAAAGCAAAGACGAATCTGAGACTAGATCTGTGCAGCCGCTCTTCCCCTTGATGCTGTTGTTGCAAAGCATCAGCTGCGTAGCAAGCCTCACCTTGGCGGTGCTAACTGTCCGTTGTCCCTCCCCCCCTTCCCACCAGCCTCATCCTCAGCCTGCACTGATAACAGTGTGGCCTCCGATGGGAACGATGACACAGCCAGTGTCCAAAGCTGGGCAGATCGTTGTGGTAAATGTCCCATACAGGCAGAGGCAGGGCTCAGTAGGTGTCTTGGTACAGAGAAGTCATCCTTCTAACAAAGCCAGTGTCTTCTTTAAAAAGTTAGATATTTCACAGTGCTTTGATTTCTCTGCATCCATTCTCTTATTCAGATGTAGAACTTGCTTTTCACTTTCCCCCACTTGACGACATTAACTCGACCCATGACACAACTGTTGTTGCAGCATATTTCAGTCCAGTTTCTAGTCTATTATTATAAAGCTGCTTGTATCCCACCTGTTAGTGAATTAGGCTGAAGGCAGGTCAGCACGCAAAGTCTCTATAAGCACAGTCAGATTTTCTACTTGCTTACTGACACTAATATGTTCAGAGTTTTCTCCTGGCAAGACTCTCATTCTGCATGTCCTTTTGTCTCCTCGTGAAGACTCACCTGGATGGGACGGCGGACGCAGCAATGGATTTGTGAATGGTTACCACGACAACCGCTCCAACGGGAGCTTCGGAGGGCGTGGACCCCCTCGCAATGATAGAGGTGGGCGTGGTGCCTACCGTGGTAACAGGGGTGGAGGCTCGTTTAATCAACCATTACAAAATGCAGGTGGGGAAATCCTATCGTGCCTTAAAATATCTGCCTCTAGCTATAGTGGTGACAGTGTAGTTTTTAGACGTTAACTCAACCCTCCCCCACCCTTGTTTATCCATGCAGTTGTTATAATATATCAGAGTCCTGTTACTGGGTTTAATTTAGGATGAAATAACGTGGTGATTTTTAAAACGGCTAATGGCATTTTTCTTTAAAAAAAAGGAAAGACCATTTTCCGCCTTTGGTAAGAACGTGATGACTTCTCGCAGCTTTGCAAAAAAAAAAAAATCCAATAATATCAATGACAGTATTTATCTGTTCATTCTAGGTTTTGGCAATTACGAGAACAAAGACGGCAACTGGGGAGGAGCTCCCAGGGACGCTGCCTACAACAGCTTTGGGGGACGAAATGATAGGTCCAAGTCGACCTTCTTCAATGACCGTGGGGCAGGCTCAAGAGGAAGGTCTGTAAACACTGTCACATTTAATAATATACAGTGCTTTGTTTGTTTTAATACAACATCTTAATGGTGTCTTTATTTTGTGATAGTGAACATTTCCATTGCTTTATTTTTTACTAACCAGTAGTGCCTCAGGTAACTGTAGTAATCTTTCAAATGTGGATACAAGGAATAAAATTGGTGTGTTGATCCCTCTGAGGCCATTTAGTTGAAAAATCCCATTACTTGAAATTTCAAAAGGCGACTATTTTCCTAAATGGATGCCATTTCTGGCATATGAAATACATATTTTACATAATTACATAGTTCTACCCATTGGACAGAATTGGATGATTTGGGAATTGCAATTGAATCTTATGTTTTCAACTGTGAGGATGTTGATTCCTAATGCCAGTTAAATATTTTGAGTAAAGTGTATTTATGGTGACATTTTCCTGTACCTCGCTATGATTGTTCTAATTCAGCGGGACTTTTAATTTGTAAAATGTCGGTAAACTTAAAATGGTCGCAGGTTTTTCTTTTTTCCTATATTTCACCTTATACATTGGTAAAATGTTTGATTTGACATCTAGATCATTAATATAGTAAAATTGAGGATGAATTTATTGCAAAAAGACATTACCTTGCCAGAAATGTCAGCCATCTTGGAAATGGAGGCTATCTTGAACTATCTAAAACGTGTTTTATGAAAAGGATTTGTGCCAAGTTTAGCACTTGTATCCACATTTTACAGATTTCTCCTGAAATATGTTGCTATCTGCTGAGCTACTAGCTTATTCAGTTTAGCTGTTAGCTTGCTGAAGCTATTTCAGACACCGACATCTGCCTGGCATAGTTTGCCGCTTTTTGTTTTTGCTCTGAGGAATGAAACGTGGCTTACAGACTCATGTTGTTGTGCGCAGATATGAGCGCGGGGGTTTTGCGGGCGGAGGAAACAGCCGCTGGGTGGAGGACTCCAGAGACGACGATTGGTCCAAGCCCACTGCTCCCAATGAGCGCCTGGAACAGTAAGACCGATTCTGCTCACAAAAATTACAACAAAACTAAACTGTCGGCCATCTTGTGTCTGCATTTCAGCTAAACGTTTCACACCTTGTTTTCTAGCGAGCTTTTCTCTGGAAGCAACACTGGGATAAACTTTGAGAAATACGATGATATCCCCGTTGAGGCCACTGGAAGCAACTGCCCGCCCCACATTGAAAGCGTAAGTCTCTACTCATTCTGAATCTATCATTTTAACATTTAAAGACGTAACAGGACAGTTTGTGTCTCATACTGATGGTGCGTGTGGTTATTCTGTAGTTCCATGATGTGGACATGGGGGAGATCGTAATGGGGAACATCACCCTGAGTCGCTACACTCGCCCCACCCCAGTCCAGAAGCATGCGATCCCCATCATCAAGTCTAAGAGAGACCTGATGGCCTGCGCCCAGACTGGTAAGTTTTTCTACTTACTCTCAATGTGTTTACATGGCAGCTTTAAGTAGATCAGATCTTTTTAAAATAGAAAGTATGGGTTGATGGATCATTCAGTGTGTACCTTAAGTTTTAGATCTTGTAAACAGTGTGTGTCTGATCCCTGCTGTGTTTCAGGCTCTGGTAAGACCGCTGCCTTCTTGCTGCCAGTGCTGAGTCAGATCTACACTGAGGGCCCAGGAGATGCTCTGCAGGCAGCCAAGAACAACGGACAGGTACTGGGGAAAAGAGAGAAGGCACAGTAATTAAACATATTCTGCGTTACCATTCGACGTGTTCCTATAAACATTATTTCTTCCATCCTCAGGAGAACGGAAGGTACGGCAGACGTAAACAGTACCCGATCTCCCTGGTTCTGGCTCCCACCAGAGAGCTGGCCCTGCAGATCTACGATGAGGCGAGGAAGGTGAGCTCCAAGAATCCAGCTGGCAACATCGACCCAACCCTACATCAAATGAAACTTCTTGAAGCTTAATCGTTTCCTCTTTTTCCATCTTTCTAGTTTGCCTATCGCTCTCGTGTGCGTCCCTGCGTGGTGTACGGAGGAGCTGATATCGGTCAGCAAATCAGGGACTTGGAGAGAGGCTGTCACCTGCTCGTGGCCACACCTGGACGTCTGGTTGACATGATGGAGAGGGGCAAGATCGGTCTGGACTATTGCAAGTCAGTATAACACAGGGGTCCACTCAGATTGTTTAAAAAAATAAAAAATAAAATAAAAAAATTGACTGACTCCAGTATTTATTTTTGTAATTTTTAGGGCTTTAATATTAATATATTATTTTCCCAATTAATCAATTAGTTGTTTTGTTTATAAAATTGCCAAAAATAATGAAAAATCGCCACAAACCCAAAGATACTTGTTTCACATTGACATACAACAAACACAATAAACCTTTTTAATGAAGTATGACATGTGTCTGTGCAGCTACCTGGTCCTGGATGAGGCCGACCGCATGTTGGACATGGGTTTTGAGCCCCAGATCAGACGCATCGTGGAGCAGGATACGATGCCGCCTAAAGGCATTCGTCAGACCATGATGTTCAGCGCCACTTTCCCCAAGGAGATCCAGGTGTGTATGAGGCTGTCACAATGCGTTTATAGAGTCTTGCTTCATGTGATAAATATCTGCGTACTTATCTGTTTCGTTTCGTTTGTTTGCATAGATCCTGGCTCGTGATTTCCTGGAGGATTACATTTTCCTGGCAGTGGGACGTGTCGGTTCCACTTCAGAAAATATCACCCAGAAAGTGGTCTGGGTGGAGGAGACAGACAAGAGGTCCTTCCTCCTTGACCTGCTCAATGCCACAGGTGAGAAATGCAAACACAAAAATCAGTGTTTGTTTTTTTTCCTCCCATGAATGTCACATTGGGCTCTAACCCATCATCCTGTGTTTGTCAGTCTGCCCCATATCAAGCTAATATTGACTTTGCTACATCTCTGCTAACAAATGTTGTTCGTTTATAGAAAGATAAGATTTAAAAACAGTGTGATGCAGGGGTGATGAGGCACTGACATCACATGCCGTGTTTTTTAAGGGGGTTTGCTTCTCATGATGATCTAAAGCTGTGAAAGTTGTGTACTGAGCAGCCTTACGTTTACTGGCCGGTTTGGTTTTATCTTAGTTATTCCCAGTGAGGTTCAGGAAAATGTGACAGAGGCCCCAGAGAAACCGGGTAAGTGTGAACATACCATAACTTCACTCTGACCCACAAGCCAGAAACATCACATCCCACAGCTCATCCTGTCCCTCCGCTCCCCCCCGCTTGACATGCTGCCTCAGTTCTGTTTTTTATTATTTTTGTTTTTTTTTTCCATTTTCTTCCATTTCCAATAAGAGCTTGTAGGATCAACGACAACGTTTTCGCCTCGCACCAAATAGACCTAGTGAAAAGGGAGTTCCTTTTGTAGCGCTGCAGTGTGTTTTCAACACCGGCGCTAATGTCAGCTGGCTCGACATGATCGTGTTGGCCGGTTGTCATAGAAAGAGCTCTCAGCTTCCATGAGTCAGATGGCTGTGGCAGGTTTAATGGCACCAACCTGTTCAGTGAACATACGACAACAACAAGGTTCTGTAGATCTTAGTTTAAACCGCTCTAATAAATTCCACTCCTTTTTCTTTTTAAGTTGAATTATGTAGAAAGACCTGTGTTTTGTAACTTGACTTTACCTCCAAAGAAACAACACACATTGCTTTTGTGCTGTTTCCACGGTAACCGGTGCAGCTGCCACTATAAAAAGCAAACTGATGTGTAATATATGTCACGGACAGCCTCATTTAAAAAGTCACAATTGGCCGTTATTCAACCAAGGTGAAGAGGCTTGGGGGAGAGGGGTCAACTGCATGTAAATGGCGAAGTAGGTGGCCAGTTACCACCTCGAAAATTTAGCTTGTCTGATTGGCCGGATCCAGGCTTTGATTTTAAAGAACTCACAGGCTTAATTAATAATGGAGAGGATGGAGCTTTGACGGATGTAGCTTTGTTTTTCCGTGCTTGTGCCAGAGTGCGTTGGTAAAACAGTGACAGGGTTAGCTGTGAATGATGCGACCTGTCCTTCCCCATCACTCCTCAGCCATTTTTATTTCAAAAGCCATTAATGCCATATATCTAGATTTTAATTTAACAATTCAGATTTTTAAGTTATTCATCTCATCTCTAGCAGAAAAACTGAAGCCAGGGTTGTCAGTAAATGAAAAGCTTCTTATGCAGCCCCTGTCTCCATCTCTGAGTTTTCATGTTGGTTGTTTGATTTTTTTTTTTTTTTTTTTTTTTTTTTTTTTACTTCATAAACTTGCAACTTTTTCAGTATGACAGTTGTAAGTTCCCATCTTTTTGGTTCAAATATCCATCTATAGCCCCGTTCCCAGTTATCAAAGATTTCTTTCCACCACCTTTTCCTTTTTTTTTTTTTTTTTTTTTTTTTTTTTTTTTAATTTATTTTTATTTTATTTTTAAAAAATTTTTTTCATACTCTTCATCCTGCCCTCGTCCTCTTTGGTCTCATCCTCTTTTGTTTGCGGTTGCACAGGTAAAGACTCGTTGACTCTGGTGTTCGTGGAAACCAAGAAAGGAGCCGACGCTCTTGAAGACTTCCTCTACCACGAGGGCTACGCCTGCACCAGCATCCACGGAGATCGATCCCAGAGAGACAGAGAGGAAGCTCTGCACCAGTTCCGCTCTGGACGCTGCCCCATCTTGGTGGCTACAGCTGTAAGGGACACGACTATCATTAAACTATATATATATATGTATATATGTGTATGTGTGTGTGTGTGTGTGTGTATAATAATAATGAATTTCACCAGGAGATTGTGGACTTGCCTTGTTTAAATTATTTAAGAGGTTTGATATATTGAGTACTTTTGGGCTTTAAACACTGGATCAGATCTGATTTAGAATGATTTCTCCAAGATGAAGATTAAAAGATTTAATTTACAAAATCTTTCATATGAGTTTTAGCTAACTCTTAAGATATTTATAAAAAAAAAAAAAGGGAGCCACATGCTTTTCCTCTTGGGTAAATGAAAACATTTGCTTCAGTTTGCTAAATGTACCTTTTGATTAATGTGAAATTTACATTATCAAAACCAGGAATGAGCCGTTTCCATTTTAGATCCACGTTGGTTAATTATCTGAATTTAAACCGACTGTTACTGTGTCAAAGAGCAGGAAACAAAATATTGAGTTTACAAAGTCTCTTTGACATTTTGGAAATTCCCTGGAGAACAACCAGGCCAACTGGGTCACAGAGGAAACTGTGGCTTTGGCTCAGCTGAAGGACATTGTTGGCAGACTTTCGTAGCTGTTGCTAATTAACTCAAGCTTAATAATAAAAAACGTGGACAAAATGAACCCAGTGGTTTTCTCCCTTGACTCTGACTTGATATTTAAACAACCTTTTTCCTCCTCTACTTCTGCAGGTCGCTGCCAGAGGTCTGGACATCTCCAATGTGAAGCACGTCATTAACTTTGATTTGCCCAGTGACATTGAGGAGTACGTTCACCGTATTGGCCGTACGGGACGTGTGGGCAACCTCGGTATGAACCTTTTTTATATATATATCTTCGATGCCTGTTGTGTAATGTTTAATAAAAATTAAGTGGCTGTATAATCTGACTCTGGTTCTGTTTTGTGCAGGTCTGGCCACGTCGTTCTTTAACGACAAAAACAGCAACATAACCAAAGACTTGCTGGACATCTTGGTGGAGGCCAAGCAGGAGGTTCCCTCCTGGCTTGAGAGCCTGGCCTACGAGCACCAGCACAAGAGCACAGGCCGCGGACGCTCAAAGAGGTAAGTCGCACACTACACCACCTCGTCGTCAGGTGTAACTCACAGGCCACACCTGAGTGTCTTTATAGCTTTAGTCTAATGATAGTTCTACACGTCATTTCACAAACCAGGTTGTCATGTGCTCTTAAACATAAACCATATCCTCTCCCTCGGAGAGGTCGATGACTGGATTACCATGTTTGGAAATGATGATGGTGAATAGACCCAGTAAGTTTTATCAGTCAACATCACTAAGTATTGTGGGTCAAGGCCAACAAGTAGGTCTGCTCTGAAAAATCTTACGTGTTTATTAAACCACGTTACCAGCTTGGACAGGGCTTTATAAGCTGATTCATGAATTTGTCATGTAAAACATTTTAACTTTTGTAACTTGTTTTGCTGCTGAGGATTTTTCTTTTCTAATGAACACACGTTCTCGTCTCGTCTTATTTAGGTTCTCTGGCGGTTTCGGAGCCAGAGATTACCGTCAGACGTCCGGTGGTTCTGGAAACTTCAGTGGCAACCGTACAGGACGTAACCCTGGAGGCCATGGAGGAAACCGTGGCTTTGGTGGAGGTGAGGAACCAGTATTTTCTGCCCTTTTTATCTGTGGTTCACTTGAAACCGTCAACACTTCTCTGTAGAATCGTGTTGCTGCATAAAAGCCACAGGTTCCAAATATTGAGCTTATTGCACGCGATATCTGTAAAGCTGACCCAGTGTCAGTTTAATTTAATTTAAATGTATTGAATGACAATTTTAAAAAGCATCTCAACTATCACCTGACCTCTGACCTTTCCATTCACAGGAGGCTTTGGTGGCAACTTCTACAGCAACGACGGCTACGGAGGAAACTACAGCCACTCTGGTAGTGTGGATTGGTGGGGCAACTAGTCGCTTAAGGAGTAGGTTGCCATGCCAACCCGACCCAATGGAAACCACATGTTAACTTAAGCCAGACCATAACAACCCTCCCTGTGTAGCTTCACTGACACACAGTACATTACCAACCCTGGTTCTCTGCCATTCGCTTCTCTCAAAAAGGAAGTGCAGCACGACGCAAAAGGAAAGTCACCAGCACGTGCAACGCACCGGAGACCGCAGAGATTCGCACACCTCAGAGTGAGCATGGATGCTGACATGCGTTGTCCGATAGCAACCTCGGACTTTTCATCGTTAAAAGTATTTTTGTTCTTTTTGTGGAAGGAAAAAAAAAAAACCAATTGAATAACCTGAGGATCATTTGTATGTTAATGTACTGTGCCTTTTGAATTTAAACAGGAAATCTATGTTTTCATTTCACCAGATGAACATGGCCAAGAGCTCTAAATTTGTTTTTACAGTTATTTTGTTTGGTGAAAAAAAAAAAAAATATATATATATTAGAAAGGTAAAATAAGCTTGGACTTAATCAAACCTTGGCAAACACTGGGATATTGTGGCTCTCGGAGTCATGATTCCATTTGAACTTCAAATTTATCGCAGGAACATCATGTAGCCTTTTCTATAGTCAAACAGCTAATGGAGCCATTACTACATCTAATACAAACTGGGCCACTCTGTGAAGCAACCGCACGGTCCCGAGGGACAAAGTTACATTTGTTTTCTTTCTGTTTTTGCTCACTCTATCCTGGACAGGCTCCTTTTTATGGATATGGTAGTCTTTAAAATAGCCATTCCTATTGTAATCTTAAGAAACACAGAAGTCATTAAGCTCAGTGCCAACGATCGCTGAGGTATAAGCAAGAATAATCAATGCTGGATCTTGTTACTCCACATTTTTCAATTGACTTGACAGTGTTATGGCAGCTAGTATGTTACCAAGTGCTAGCTACATTAAGTGGGCGGTGTTTTTTGTTTATTTTTACTTGAGACATTTTTGGTGCAGGTGTGTGCAAAATTGAAATTTTTTTTTTTTTTTTTTTTTTAATTGTTTCTCTACAAATATGTATCAAAACAAAAAATGCCTGCCATCTTGAAAGTGAAGTTCAAAATGGCTGCATAAAGGACCACAGCATCGGGAGGGCATAGCGTGGGTGTTAGTGTTTACTGAATCGACCGGCAACCACGAGGCCCAGATGGTATTCTACGCTTGCAAGTGTTTTGTTTTTTGGTCAAGGAGAAAGGACACGTGAACTGAGTCGCAGGCTTAACTTAATTACAAACGTTTTCTCTTTTCAAGCTGCGTTGGAGGCATGGTTCATCTTTAAGAGACAGGCATTTGAATGATCACTGAGGTTTATCAATTTAAAACAGCGAGGGGACGGAGCAGGGGGGGTGGAGCAGCACTCCGACCACTGGGGTTAGGGGGGAACAAAGGGGGTAGGCGCGGGGGGTGGGGTGGGGGGGGGTGCGGTTTTCAGTGCACCGCCATCGTCGGTGGCTTTGGTTTCCATTGCTGCGTAGTGTAACTGTGGAGGTGGCCAAAGACGGGGAGTGTCCACTTCCTTTCTGGAACATTAAAGTACTGTCAGGCCCTCTGGGAGTTCATCTGCTCAGACATGTATAATAAAAAATAAAAAAAATCGGTGGCTTCGTGAAGCCAGCGCAGGCTTTTCCTCTCAGAGAGGAGCAGCCATCGAGAGGAGGAGAGATAGGGGCGTTTCACCTCTTAAATGCTCCCAATTTTCTCATCGGGTGTGTTGTGCCTTGAAACCTTTTTTTAAGAAATTGAACTAAAAGCGGATGCACTGACAGTGTTGAGAACTTGAGATTGAATGGTGCTACTTGATTTAGGTGTGTAGGCCCTTGTATGTCGTGCCCATCAAGTTTTACAAAAGTTCTTTTATTGCACATCTAGAGTTTTATATAGATGTCTTGACTATGTGTCCTTAAGCTTCCAAATATTGTGTGTGAGGAGATTGTGAAAAACGCAGCTTGTTTACAAAGGGGAAGGGTTCTCAACGTTTAAACCAGGATTTATTTGGGACCAGGGGATTTAGCAGTTGGGGGAATTTAGCCATTTGCACAGATTTCTAGATTCTACTTTTGCTGCTAGTTTTGTGTAATTTATTAAGCATTTTTGACAAATATTTATTTTTGTAAGCCTCAAAGTGATTCTTTGAAAGTTTCAGAAACTTGACCAAAAGACAGTACAAAAAACACTGGCACTTGAATGTTGAATGTCACCTGTATGCGTGAAATTTATATATTTCGGGGTAGCGTGAGCTTTTTAATGTTTAAGATACATTGGACTCAGTAAATAATATCCACAGCTGTTTCGGGGCCTTCTCAGGGCCAGTCATCTCTATCAGATTATACCAATTGGTCATCAAAATTTGAAATGGAATTGAAAAAACATGCCAAGGTTTGGAATATAGCTGTCAAAAGAGCAAATAAATTTCCTAAGCATATCGGTGCAGAAGTGTTCAGATTCTCCAATTGTGTGCATTATTGATTCTTTACTCTAATTTGACCTGATAATTATTTTTCTCCAGTGAATGTCTGGCACATGGCAATCCTTAAAGAAACAAACATGTGGTTTATTCTCATTGTTGTATTTGCATATATGACGCCTCTGGAGTTCTCCTCGAATGTGGAGCAGGTCTGCAGCATTCGCTTCCAGAGCAGCTGTCGGAGCTGTTTTTAATGATGAACAGGAAGTCCGTGCTGTGCGCGTCGTTGTAGGCAGCGCCCGAGACTTGTTCCACGTTCTCTTGAGAACCCTAGAGCTCTTTAGATGTAGACTTTGCTTTCTGTAATAGCTTATAGGCTCCTGCACTGCATGGGAAATACTCAGCTGTGCAATTGTATGATTTTACCAAAATAAAATGTTTGAATGCAAAAGTATCTTGAAAAATCAAGCATGTTTCCTGAAGACTTGTTTACTGTAGTCGTGCAGAGAAGACCTGTAGCAAGCCGCATGCTGCCTTGTGTGGGTACAGGGCGGCTGGGCGGTGTAAATCAATTTGGTATAGATTGGACGGGATTCATTTCTTTTTGACAAAAAAAATATAAAGATTTCATTTGTAAATTGAACGGTGTCAATTGTCTTATTTTCCTAAAGTGACTTGATGGTTTCAACATTTTAAACTTTACCCTTTTCCATTCAGTGTTTTTGCTTTAACAGCTCAAGAGTTGTATCTTAATGTTTGCTAAACTAAAGAAAATGGAAACAACCATGGTAAGATGGTGCAATTCTTTCCAAGTTTGTGGAAACATGATGTTGGAAGTCACTTCCTGTTTCAGCACTAAGCAGGAAAACATTGATAAATTCTCCACAGGTGCTGGAAGCAATTTGCACAATTTATTTATTTATTTTTTTAACTATAATCTGCAAAGATTTAATTCTATGGGGCCATGATATTTTCTACAAATTGCAGCCTCTAAATTCACCATAAATCAACGACAAACAAAACGTCAACGACCTTCATGTAGTTGGAATTATTGACAGACTGCTGTATTATACTGTATTAGTTTGAGCTGGGTGTAGAAGACACATCTGTGATTTTAGTAATACACGTGAAGACAAAATTCCCAGTTACTGACAGTGATCAGTGTCTCAGTGTCACTTCAATGCTGCATTAAAAATACAGAACTTAATGGATACACAATGAAAATCGAAATATATTCTTTTATTAACATATTACATTTCTATGTTAAAAGGAAAGGTAAAGTTATTTAATTTTTCCACATTAAAATCACTAAAAACAACTAGGACTGTGTTCTATATGTTCAGCTGTTTTCTTACATTTTCCTCAAATCATTCCATCAATTCTCAAACCAGCGAAATCTGATTTTAATGATGGTAACTTTCATTGGTCGCCTGTCAATGACGTCATATCCTCTACGCGCAGGCCTCGGCGTTGCCGTTACCCGCCAGAAGCTCAAAATTGACTTTTAATCCAGTTTTAAATCACATTTGTAAGATTCGCTTTTTTACACCTTGGTGGTTTTCAGCTCAATATTTGAACTAGATGAAGGATTTTAGTCGTCGGACTTCTGGATCTGAAGTTATCAGAGAAACAAGCTTGAGGAAACGTTAGACAGCTCAGCTCCCAGCCGTTGGAGACGACTTGTCCCGTGTCTTCCGAACCGCATCGATAAATCAATTATTTTTTAAAGTGAAACCGCTCTATTCAGTGTTTCTACCAATGTTCACCTCTTGGTCTGTGTGTTATGGAGAGGAGGAAACCTTTGTGGATAATTCGGCTGCCGGTAAAAACCTGCGGAACGTCTCGATCACAAGTTATTAAAGACAAAAGGTAAGTGGCCGCTCCTAGACGTCTTGTGTCCGAAGAAAAGCGTCAGTGAATCGCTGATTTTTTTAATGTGAAACTACTTTATTCGGTGTTTCTACCGATTTACATCCCCTGCTCTGTTTGTTATGGAGAGACCTCTGTTCGGCTGCGGGTAAAAACCTCCTGAACGTCTGGTTTGTAAGTTATCAGATAAACAGTGGAAGGTTAGCAGCAACAAGCTCCCAACGTTTCCCTGAAGTCTCCGTAAAAAAACTGACTTTAAATCATTCCGTTCGAGCAAAACTGTTTGTTTTTGCCATGTTTAAAAATGAGACACGTAGAATAAAAAGATTTTGAGGAAATATCACAAATCCAATCTTAAATTTGGTTATATTTTCTGATGGAAGTGTATTTCACAAATGGTTAGTTCACGGACCGTCGGGAAGTTGAAAATTAGACTATTCTTTCTGTTTTTTCAGCATCTGGCTGCTTTATACAGTGTTTTATATTGGTTATAAATACTGGGCCTGTTTAACTTGGAGAGGAAGACACCTCTGTGTATAATTCAGCTGCCGGTAAAAACCTCCTGAAAGTCTGGTTTGTAAGTTTTGAGACAAACAATAAAGGCTAGCAGCAATCTCAACGTTCACGAGACAATTACTAATTTTTTTCGTTTAAACAAACTGTTTGTTTTGGGCATTTTAAAAAAAATAAAAGAGACACGTAGAATATTGTGATTTTGAGGAAATGTCAGAATTTTAAGCTTGGTGGTGATAATGGTGGTGAAGACAACAACTCCTATGACCCTACAGTGTTTCACGGCGTCACACAACGCCATATTTTGTTGTTGTTTTGATTGAGCGACACCTAGAGGCAGAAGTTACAGACGGTGTGTTTAAGAGCGTCCCATAAATCAGAATATTTCAAAAACATTGATGATCAAATCTCAACTGTTAAAGAAAATGCGAGCTGTTCACTAAACACACTATAAGACACTTACATGTCCCGACCAGCAGTCCTCTGGAAGGGATTTTTCTAGGATTGCAACTAACAGGTATTTTTATTCTTGATTAGTCGTGTAGAAACCATTAATTATTCTGCTTTTTTTGCTTTAAAAACAGCTAAAACAATTAATTGATTATCCAAATCGTTTCTTTCCTTTGACTAATCAATTAGTTGATTAATTGACTAAATGTTGCAACTCTAGTTTTTCCCAGTTTGGTGTGAAAGAACGTTTTCACACGTCACAGTAGGAAAAGCACTTATTATTATTATTATTATTATTATTATTATTATTTAGGGCTTGGACGATTATCCGACGTAATCGACGTTGTCGATTATAAAAATTATTCGACGTGTAATTTTAGTGTCGACGCGTCGTGTAAAACCACACAGGGTAAATGTTCATAGAACAAAACCGGAACTTTCTAATGGGACCGTTTATATCCATCGTCTTTGGTTTACCCGGATACAAGCGCAGCGCACGGACTGGGACAACGCGGTGACGTAATTGAAGTCATTGACTACGTAAATGATTTGCGTCTGTGTAATCTATTTGAACAACAAGGCGGCGTCTACCAGCAGCACGACGGAGCGTGTGGAGCAACACGCGGCAAAAAAGGCTCGTACACGGTCCTGCAGAGTTTGGGAATACTTTAATCTTGACACCAACAGTGCGGTAGACTGCAGACTCTGCAAAGTGCATCTGACATATCACTCTAGCACGACAGTCATGCACGAGCACATAAAGAGGAAACACCCTGGTGCAGCGAGTCAAGATGTTGGACGGGGCAAATTGTTATATTAAATGACTAACTGGAAAATAATTGCATTAATTAATGTTAGGTTAATAAAAAAATAATCGTTAGATTAGTCGAATAATTGAAAAAATAATCGCTAGATTAATCGTTTAAAAAATAATCGTTTGGGACAGCCCTATTATAATTAATATAATAAATATTATTATTTTATTATTTGCAATAAAATGAATAATCGCTGAATTCATTTTGAATTTAGCTGCTTCAGGTTCAGGCTCATGGCTCATGACCCTTGAATAGAACAGAGCCATGGTTAATGTTTTCAGTGAGTTTCAAAATGTCTGCTGTGAAAGTGCCGACTGCTCCTGGGTCTGAGTGGGAGCTAAGTCCTGCAGCCAGGAAACCGTACGAGTGGATGAGGCCGTTATAGCAGCAGATTCACTTTCTTGGTGTTCACCAATGAGATACGGGTGTAATATGTTGCAGGCAGTCAGACCAGGTGAGCTGAAAACCAGACGACCCAAATCCACAGGGCTGTCACTCGCCTCCTCCCCATGGTAACCAGATGTGCAGAGAGCATGGTAAGTGTGTGTGACATATTTTTTTATTAAGAGACTCGTTCTGCTGGAAAAAAGAAACCTGACCTGTATTTTATGCCTCTGCTGATGCGCTCCACTCTCACCATCTGTGGCAGCTTTTGAGCAGCGGAAAGACAAAACAGTTTTTACCCCAATTTTTGGGAGAGTTTTTCGTGTTACTCTTGAAAAGGTCACATGGTCTCGAATTTGCTGAGTAGGTTTCATAACCGCCGAGCCAGTGACACCCATTAAAAGCTTGTTGTATAATTTCTGTGTCATTTTGACAAATAAGGTTTGAGGGACGTTTCAAGTCCGGTGAACCAATGTGGGGTGTGGGGGTGGGGGCTTACTGAACAGACATAACGGACACAGGCACAGGGGCCCAAGAGGTCAGGGGGCCCCTCAGCCAGACACAAAGCAATGACAAACAGACACAAACGACCACACAGAGACTCAAAATTACTAGAGAGACAAAGAACTAAAAAAGAGACGAGATGACAACAAAGAGAAACAAAAGAACCACAAAGACGACGGACAACACAATGTTTTGCGTCTCTGTCAGTCTGGGTGTCATGGTTGAACTACAGTAAGACATTCAGCTCTGGAGAAACACGGAGGTCCGTACAGCTCGTACAGTAAAGTAATCTTATTTGACAAATTGTATTGATCGCCTCTCTCATCAGATCACACTGCTGATGGCCCGCTGATCCTCTAATCCATTTCAACATCTGCATTTCTGATAAGTTTTACTTCCAACTTCATGCTCGTGTGTGTGTGTGTGTGTGTGTGTGTGTCTGTGTGTGTCTGTGTCTGTGTCTGTCTGTGTGTGGGGTGTAATCTGTGTGTTCCTAAGTTACCGTTCTGCCTTGGCCGTTTGATCTGAAAGCTTTGCTTTACTTCTGTAATCCTGCCAGCTGCCTATCTCCATCTCCATCCACCCATCACTCCATCCAGGGGATTTGACTGCCATTAAGAGATGGCTTTTTGGTGTGTGTGTGTGTGTGTGTGTGTGTGTGTGTGTGTGTGTGTGTGTGTGTGTGTGTGTGTGTGTGTGTGTGTGTGTGTGTGAGGTGGGGGGATGAAGTGTAAAAACACAACCACATACACTCCACCAGGAGAACTGTGTCAGGCAGAAACGTCCAGTGAGCTCAGTTATGCGGCTGAAGGTGCAGCGTGCAGACTGATGTGGGATGGGGAGGATGGACACATGCGAGAACATCTGGATTGTGACTTTTAACCCACATGGATGCAACTGTCTGGAAATATCTACAGGTAAATCACTGCTATTTCTGCATGTTGGTTTGCTCGGGTTAACAGTGGTGACCTATAGGGCCCGACAGGTCAGGGGCCCCTGGGCCAGAGCATCTGTATGAAGGGACTGTTTGAAAAGTCAGAGAGCTCAGTTAGAAGACACAACACGACCACAGAGAGACAAAAAATGACCAATAAGAGACACAATGACTGCAAGGAGATGCTAAATGTCTATAATGTGATGCAAAACAAGTACAGAGAGACTCAAAACGAAAAGAGATGCAGAATTACCACAAAGGAATGACTAACGACTAACGACTACAAAAATGTAAACCAACTACGAAGACGCAAAATGACCACAGAGAAAAGCAAAATAGACACAAAGAATGACCACAGGGACACAGATCGACCTCAGAGACAAAAGTCCTTCAGTCTAGGGGTCATTTATAGGAAGGGAGGGGCCTGTACCTGCCTGTGACATAGTGTAAATTAGCATCCTCAAAGATTATATCAGACGTAACTCTGTGCTTCTTTTAAATTTAAGAGTCAAACTGAGGCAAAACTACAACTGTCTTTGTCACGTACAGTGTTTATATAATTCATATTAGTTCATCATAAGTGCTACTGTGCTGTTTTTGTGCCATTTCAGACCTCCGTTAATCCTGGCATGTCCCAGATGAGAGACTACAGTAATGACTGTCATCACTTTCACTGGTCAGTTTCAATCCCTTCACTCTTCTACTGTGTTTTTCCCTCTTCAGCTGTAAAAATGATTTCACAGCCTCGACTGAGTTGCTCCTTAACTTCAAGGTTTTTATTTTCCACAAACCACCCGGAAAATTTGGTTTTCCTCCGTCAAAAGACTTTTCATCTGCGGAGGCCGGGTGATTGATTGATCAGACTAAAAGGCAGGGCCGAAGTCGAGCTGACGTGGACTGGCTGCAGGGTGAAATCCCAGCCACAGACAATACCTATTGTTGTGAGGCTAATCTCTGATGTAAGCTGTTCTTTCTTAATCACATCATCATTTCACCAGCAGCTGGCAAAGAGCAGGTCAGCCCTCAACCTGCCAGTCAACGTGACTCCAACATCAAATCATCGCTGCGCCGGCGTCCTCATGCTGCTGCAAACATCAATGCAAGCATTTAATCTCAGGAAGGGGCGAACGCAGGATCTGCGTATTTTGTTTTTGTTTATTGACTAACATTGATGATGTTTTGTAGATTTTTTTTAGTTAGTCAATTAATTTGGTGATGATTTTCTCAAGTAATTGATTAGTGGTTTGGTCTCTAAAGTGACAGAAAATAGTGAAAAATGCTGTATCGTATAAAAACAGAGGGAAACAGCAAATCCTCAAACTGGAGAAGCTGGAATCAGCTGTTTGGCACGTTTGCTTGAAAACATGTATTTGAACAATTAATCAATTATCAAAATAGTTGCTAATTAATTTTCTGTCGATCGACTAATCGATGAGTTGACTAATTGTTTCACCCCTAAAAGCCTGAGCCTCCTACAGGAGCTTTATCACCTTTAGAGTGTAGTTCTGTGGAGCTTTAAGCTAAATGCTAACATCGCATCGGCATGGTAACATATGCTACTTATGGCTGATAGGAATGTCATTAGATATTTGATCATAAACCAAAGTGTTGACAAATGATAATGGTCGTCAAGGAAACGGGTCAAATTCAGAACATGAGGATGTTGATTTCCCTGTTAGTGCAGCAGGAGAGACTCCTGTCTTCTCTTTCAAACACTTTAAAGGAATAGTTTGACATTTTGGGAAATCTCATTTCATCTCTCCAGTATTGTTATAGAGGGGGGGGGGTGGGGGGGGTATGTTGTACTTCACAGAGTGAAGTACAACATATTCTGAGTCCTGAGGAGATTTTGGAAATGATTTCTTTCCTGGTTAACAAACAGAATACATTTACAGAATATATTGCAGTAATCAGCAAAAACAAAACTCCATTCGCTCCCAAACAAAGCAAGTAAAACAAATAAAGCAAATCTGCAGCTTTAAACACAAAGTCCCACAGAAGCCGAAGTGTAATCACATATTTATCTGCTGCAGAGATTTACATACAAAGTGTGTTCACAATATTGAAGTAGAGCTGCAACAATTAGCTGATAAATCGATTAGTTGATTGAAAGAAGCTCAATCAGCAATTATTTTGATAATCAATTAATTGTTTCAGTCATTTTTAAAGTGTAAATACCAAAGATTCTCTGATTCGCTGCTTTTCTTTGTTTTAAATGATAAGAAACTTGTTGATGACGTGTTCTAGACAAAATGATGAATCTATATATATAGCACTATATTTGAGTAAGTAAATACATTTTCACGTCTTTATCTGGATCTGTCTTTTATGTCGCCCCCCCTTCATCCTGCTTCCAGTCTCTGTGCTGTGCCTGCTGCCTCAGGCGGTGCTGGCTCGGTGGGCGTGCGTCCGGGCGTGTCCGGCGTCCTGCTCCTGCACTCAGGAGAAGAGCTGCAGCGTGCTGTGCGACCGCTCCGCCCTGGCTGAGCTGCCCAAAGAGTTTCCCTGCGAGGCGTCCGCCATCAACCTGGACAAGAACAGGCTCAAGTTCCTGTCAGAGCGGGCCTTCGGGACGCTGCCCTCCCTCAAGTCTCTGTCTCTGGACCACAACAACATCTCCTTCATCACTCCTGGAGCATTCAAGGTTCGCTGAGTTTGAACTTTTGTTTTGTATTTTAAGTTTCTCCTTAAAACAGACAAAACTAAATTCTGGACACGTGGATGATAAACTTCATCATTAGAGAAGAGGTTCAGGATTGGTTACAGTAAACTGGGAACAGACGAGGTGAACGTTTCCTGTGATGAAGGTTTCTCAGTATTTACCTCCAGCAGGACAAATGTAGTTCTGATAAACATGGTCAATATCTCAGTCTTTATTGGAAATAAAGCAATTTAAGAAGAAAACACAAACCTCTGTCAAGACTGTAATATTCTATATATGTGTTCATATATATATTTTAATGACAAAAAACATTTAGTAGCTGCATCAAAATACATGCTCAATACATCTTACTCGGTATCTGATGAGGGTCTTCCAGCATTAAAGGGCTGGTTCATCCAAGACAAATACAAACAAACATTTTCTTAAGTTAAGCTAGTGGTGCTCAGACCATCACAAAATTACATTTGAAAAACCAAAACAGCTTTGCACAGAAACAGTGTCCAGATTAATCGGGACATTAAACAGATTGTGAATTATTTTCTACTAAAGATTCAAAATTCAACAAAAATTAATCTAAATAAAATAAAAACCATCTGCACGATCAGATACCGCCGGGTTTAGGTGGGATTATATTTTTGGAGTGACCTTATTCTGCAAACAAACAAGATGTTTCATTAATGAGTAATAAAAGTGCCATAAAGTCTGTTCTCTTGAGGCAGCTGAGGCTGAAGACAGTTTGGGGTCTTCATATCCTTTATTAATAAATGCTCTATTATAAATAAAAGTCCTGATTTAAAATCTTCTTTTGTGAAATAACTAGTAGCTGTAACTGTCGGATGAATGTAGTGGATGAAAAAAGTAAAATATTTGCCTCTGAAATGTGAACATGTGGAGTAAAAGCAGGAAGTGTGATGAAATTCCACCTGTGCCCTGCAGGGCCTCGCCAACCTGGTGGAGCTGAAGATGGCGCACAACGAGTACATCAGCTACCTTCACACGCGGACGTTCACGGGCCTGAAGAAGCTGGTGCGTCTGGACCTGTCCGACTGTAACCTCTTCAACATCCCCGACCGCATCTTCATAGAGCAAACGGCGCTGAAGGAGCTGCTCTGCTTCCAGAACAACTTCCGCAGGATCCCCGGAGCCTTCAGAGGCATGGAGAACCTGACGCACATCTACCTGGAGAGGAACAAGATCGAGGCCGTGGCCTACAATTCCCTGCTGGGCCTGGGTAGTCTCAAGTAAGTCACCGGCTGCAGGGGAAGGTAAAACCTCAGTGTTCTACAGTTACACTTGTTGTACTTAGCGAGCCCTGATCCAGGAACATGGTCCAGCTGTCTCTATATATTTGGACATTTCAGTCACTCAGAGGCTCATAAATACGGAGGCCTAAAGTGGTCAATCTTAAAAAAAAAAAAAAAAAAACACAATTATGAAATAAATAATGACATGAAGTACTATATTTAAAATAAATAAATGAAACAATACATTATGAAATAATTTACAAAATTACAAACTTTGTGTATTATATTTATTCCATGATGGAAATTTCCAAAATACAGTTTAAAATGTCTGTTTTTATTTCATCATGACATTTTTATTTCACAGTGTCACATTTCATGATGACAGTGGCGACGTTAGCGAACTCTCACCCGCGTTAAGTTGTTTTTAACAAACAACTGCCACCAAGTGAACCTGGTTAGCACCTGTTAACTAGTCAGAGGAATAAATGAATAATAATAATAAATAATCAATAAAACGGAGCTCAGAGGCAAAGAACTTAATGTTTCCTTTCATCTAGCTTCACAAAGCTGCACATGCTATCTAGCTAACCGGCTAACTAGCTCAGCAGACTTGTGAGCGTTGCCTCTGCAGCCTCGTTAATTCATCCACAGTGGAAAAAGTGCCATTATAAAATAAAATATGTCATGAAACCTGACGGGAAATACAAGTACGAAGAGTTTCATTAATTTCAACTCACATTCATTTCACAAATACTGCACTCGTTTCTATATTTTTTCTTTGGATTATTTATTTGATTATTTATTTTAAAATTGAATTGATTGATGACTTTGGGGTTTTCGTACATAAAATTTTTTTACAGGAAAGACTCACCAGAAGTTACTGAATATTCTTAGTGATGAAAACAGGATTACAGGAGTGACTGAGAAAGGGCTTTTCCATTATAGTGCAAACCATGTAAAATCAAAGATGTCCTCCTCACTTCCTCACCGGAGCCACTGCTCAGTTCTTCCACTGGTGGATGAAGATAAATAACTACAGTGATACTGCTGAAGAAGACAGACATTTAATATTTCTACTGTGAAGTGGGAGGATTTTCACATATTTCATCTCACTGGCCTTTTCATTGTGTCTCCACCTCCACTGTGACACAGTTTAATTGCTGGTTGCAGATGTTCACATCTCGTTCTCAGCGCTCAGTCTTGGCTTTTCCCGCCTCCTGCCGATGTGTCTGTGGGGAAAAGTTTCAGTATCTTTGCTGCAGCTCAGTCTTTCCCTCCCCTTTCTAATCTGCAGAGTATTTTAATAATAATTAATCACTAATTATTAATAATAATTAATAATTCGTTTAATAGTTCATAAATTGTCAAAAATTTCCCAATGTGATGTCTTTAAATGTCTAAAACTTAAAGGATATTCAGTTTAAAGTAAAGTTATGACGATGAAAAGCAGAATTTCATTTTAATCTGGAGGAAATTGGGAAAAATATTTCAGTATTTTTGCTTGAAACATGACTGAAACAACTTATTGATTATCACAATAAAAGTACCTGATTTAGTCATTGTAAAAAGACTTTATTGTGAAATCCACACCTTTTTAAAACATCTCTTCTTCTCGTCTCAGGTACCTGAATCTCCAGGATAACCGCATCAACGTGATCCACGACCAGGCCTTCCAGGACCTGGTGCGGCTGGAGAATTTCTATCTCAATGACAACCTGCTGTGTGATCTGCCCCGGCTCGCCTTCAAGGGCCTCAGCCGCCTCAAGATGCTCAACCTTGGGGGGAACCAGTTGACTAACGTGTCCAGGACCTGGTTCAGTGACCTGGTGGAGCTGGAGATCCTGTACCTGGACAGGAACCAGCTGCTGTTCATCGAGGAGGGCACGTTTGAGAACCTGACCAGCCTGATCACGCTCCACCTGAACAGCAACAACCTCACCACGCTTCCCTTCCCCGTTTTCCAGCCCATCTACTTCCTGGGCCGCCTCTACCTCTTCAGGAACCCCTGGGAGTGCGACTGCTCCCTGGAGTGGCTGAAGGACTGGATGGAGAACTACAAGCTGGTGCGGGACATCCCCTGCGCCTCACCTTCCTCCGTGGCGGGGCTGGATCTAAGTGAGGTGGTCTTCGCCAAGGTGAACGGCACGTGCGTGGACCCCGGCGAACTCAACCTGACCACGGCCTCCTCGGAGATCGCCTCCACCACGGAGAACCGCTTCAACAGCCTCATCTCCAAGCTGCTCCAGCAGGAGCTCCGAGAGGAGATGGGGAACGGCACGGAGAGCCTCCGCAACGGGACCCTGCTGGAGCCTGCAGACGGGCAGCTCTCTGCGGGCGTCACAGGGCAACGGGCCCAGACCACCCAGTCGCTCCTCTGCTTCACCGCGCTGTGGCTCCTCTTTGGTCTGATTGGCCCGTCAGATACTCGTGTCTGTCTTTACCGCACATGAACCGTGGAACTGTGGGAAACAGGAAGTAGCTTTTCAAATTGCCGATGGGATGAAAGATGTTTTTGTTTATCTGGTGACTGGTCTGAGTCTACTCTGCCAAACACAGGATTGTGGGATTTTTTTTTTTTTTCCTGGTTGAAATGCAAATCTTCAAGAAGAGCGACGGGCGGCGTTGATGTTCACATCAGCAGTTTATGAACAGTAATCTATGATATTTATAGATGAACTGCTTATGTAAGAGAAATCACAGCTACAGAGGCGGGTGTTGATTTCAAACCGTGGCGACGACGTGACGGAGATGTATATGTGAGCGTGCACCTTTTTGTTGCATAATACTTAATTTGAATTAATATTATGTAATATTCATAGGATTACATAGTCTCTTACTGGTGTTTTATTTGTATTTTCATCATCACATCTACTGTATGTGTAAAGTCAGAGGAGATAAGAGCTCCTATAGTTATCTCCTTAAACAGATGTCCTCTCCGCTCGTGTCCATTCATTCAGCTCTAAATGTTGGTTCTGCAGCTTTTTCCATAAATGCATTAATCTTCTTATTGCATGCGGCTCAGTGTCGTAGCTGCTTGTGTGTACTACAACGTGCTGGAGGGACTTTCTCATCGCTTTTGCCTCCTATGGATGGACGGACTGATGGATGGATGGACTGTTTTCCCCCTTATGGACATGATCCCTCTCTGTAGAGGGGGTGTGGAGGGAGGGTGTGATTGCCATATGTCAGGTTGTGGATGGGGGGTGAGGGAACAGTGTCAAAGCATGTCAGGAAAGCTTTCAGGTACTTATGTTGGAAATGAACGAGCTCTCCTTGATTTGCAGTGAATTCTGGGACCTGCAGAGTTGAATATATCTCCACTGATGTGCTCGAGTTTTAAAAAAAAAAGCCGCTGCTTCTGTTTTACCCTGGTGAATGTAAGTAGTTTGGTGTTACAGCCAGTGATCCAGTTCAGTGTGTTATTAGACATAATGCTCTGTCACAATCTATTTTTCTAAATAAATAATTAAAAAAGAAAATGTGCGGATGAACTTTTGACTCGTCTGCTCAGTGACTCCTTTCAGCTTCGGTTCATGAGTCGACCCGTTTCACCGGTTAATCTGTGCGCCGGCCTGCTGGCCCTTTAATGTGGGATTAGACTGCGACTAAAACAGCGGTGGAGGCCGGGTTCATTTACCATCATCGTTCTCACGCAGCTGGTTTCTTTCTAATATCCTGGACCCGTGCAGAAATAATGTCTGTAACTTATGTAGGACAGAGGTGAAATGACGGTTCCAGCTTCTCAAATGTGAAGATTTGCTGCTTTTTAAAATCTATTTTAGTCATTTTCAGGTTTGAACTGTCGGTTTGTCAAAGTGTCACTTTGGGTAAATGTGACGGGGATTTCTCACTATTTTCTGAATAAAGTAATCAAGAAAATAATCAGCAGATTAATCCATAACAAATTAATAATTCTCTGGAGTCCTATATGATACTGTTAAAAACCAACTACAACAGTAAACTGCTTTTATATTAGTGCATTAAGTACTTTCACTTTTAATACTTGTTTTTTTCTGCAGGACTTTTCTTATCATGTAGTAAAGTGTTTTTACAGCCTATTTATACTTTTACTTAAGTAAAGAATCTGAATATTTCCTCCAACACTGTTGACAATAATGTAACTGTAAATCAATTTAAACACAGTTAATATTAATTTATCATTGGAATTATTTCTTTAATCCATATTAGTTGAATTGTACGCTCTCCTGCTGTGTAGACACATTTTCATCTGACCTGCTGTGCGCTGAATAAAAGACTCTTGATTATTATAGTAATTACTTGGAATTAATTAAATGGACACTGTCTCTCCGTTTTCACCGCGTCCAAATTATATTGTGCTTTTCCAGACACCTTTCAAAGAAGAGAAGTCTCGTTCTAGGAAATGAACTGGAGACAATGGGACCTCTGATAAAAGTAGCACTGAAAATCCTTCTACAGTTAAGATGAGACATTTTAAACTCCTGCCTTACAATTCATGATATTACATGTCAGTGTGACGATCTGACTGGGAATGTGAAAACCAAATTTTCTCTCTTTGCTCTCACAGCTCTCATCCTTCAGTATAAAGTCATTAAATAAATAAAATATATTACATTTATTTAAGCAGATTTAACTTCTCAAAATTAGCTTCATGTTTTCCAGATGCAACATTAATGTACATTCATGTGAAATGGGTCATTATGCACGATGAGAACTTTTACTTTTGGTACTTTAAGTGTATTTTTATGCAGATACTTTTGTTCATACGGGTGCAGAAGTTTTACTCTGTGGTACTGCTACTTTTACTTAAGTAAAGGATCTGAGTACTTTTTCCCCACTGCTATATTCATGTATCATTGTTAAGGTCATATCTGCCCCAGTTTTTATTGAGTTTCCTCAAAACTGGTGAAACAGCGCCCCTCTGAAGTGCAATGGTTCGCAAACATGAATTTGTTATTGTGGTTAAAAAGAGAACTGCAGGCCTGAGAATCATCACCTTTCTAAGTTTCCCTCAGTATTACAGTCAGTAAAGTCACAGTTGTCAATACATCCACACAGGGACTACTGATAACGACTTCAGCAAATTTAATTTTCCAAAATAAAATGTATATGAAATATAGGCTGCAGAGCTGTAGCCCACAGTCTAACTCACTGAATCATTGACAACATTACACTTCCTCTTTCTAGTAAAAGTTAGCATTTGTTCATTAAGACTAAATGTAACATTATCTTAACGACTTTGGAGAAAAAAAGTGTTAATTATTCTGATTATTCTGAAACACGGCACAGGTGCGGTTTCATCCTTTGATTAGAAACTGAGTCAGATTCAGCGACCGTCAGGTGAATGGTTTGGACAGTTTGGGAAAAAAAAAAGATTCAAGTTAAACAGTTTACTCCTTTTAATAAAATGTGAAGTGCGAAACATGGAGAATTGTTCACTCAGTATTGTTTGTTAAGTTTCCCTTAAGTTTCCCCTTATCTGCCGAATCTGAAGCTGGAGGTTTCCTCCTCTGCTGGATGTACCTGAGAGGCCAGCTCGGGCTCTGAAAACCCTCTGAAGCCTCTTTAAATAAGACCAGGACGTTATCTTCCTGCTAGAATATTCAGTTTGCCTTTTGCATTTCATTTGCTTAACAGTAATGGCTACATCGGCCTGGCTCCTCTTTCAGAGGTGAATATTCATTTATGGTGCTATGATAAAAACAGAACAAAACAGCTGTCCTCAGTCAGCGGTGCCTGCTCTTTCACATGTTAATGCTGTGGGATTACACAACAGTGAAGCACAGTGTTCAGTGTCACCACTCACTCTGGACTGATTGAAATCACAAAATGCACAGGGAGGTTGGCTGAGTCCACATTCACCTCAAACATGTATCACAGGCTGGTCTATTTAAATGTCCGTATTATGGGAACTTTCAGTGTTGATTATTGTGCAGATTATTTTTTGTTTTCATTAAGTAATCATTCTGTAAGAAGAGAGCAACCGTCACACTCTCGTGGACACGATATCTCTGTAACATCTTGACAGAACTTCTTCAAATTAGCCATGAACATTCATGAGGACTCAAGGATCAACTGATGGGTTTTGGTGGTCAAAGGTCAAAGGGCACAGGGGTTGTGACCTCATAAAACACAGTTTTGGCCTTGTGAATGTGACATCTCAGTATCGCCTTGAAGGAACCTCTTTAAATTTAACACAAAAGGTTCAGGTGGACTCAAGGATGAAACGATTGGACTTTGGTGGTCATAGGTCAAAGGTCAAGGTCAGTGTGACCTCAAAAAACACTTATTAGCTTTTATTTAAGACTTCACGCGACAAAACTTCAACAGAATTTCACACATATGGTTAATATTTTGCAAGTTTCTGGATGAACAAGTTGCGCAGGCATACAACTGTGAGAACTTAATTCTAGATATGGTTTCTATACTACTTTTCAGGTATAACTGTACCATGATGTCTTTATGCCTTACTATACTATGACTTTTTTTGACCTTTTTGTGCCTTAATATACTATGATGTTTTCTGACGTTTGAACGCCTTACTATATATAATAACACATTTTTATGCCTTATTATACTATATCATTCTTATGCCTTAATATACTATGACATTTCTTGACGTTTTTATGCGTTACTATACTATGACTTTTTTGACCTTTTTATGTCTTACTGTACTATAACATTGTTATGCCATTTTATAGCATGAACTTCTTTGACGTTTATATGCTTTACTTTACTATGATGTTTTTTTTTTACCTTTTTATGCCTTACTATACTATGACTTTTTATGTCTTATTATACTATGACGTTTTTATGCTTTACTATACTATGACGTTTTTATGCCTTATTTTACTATGACGTTTCAATGGCTAATTATACTATGACGTTTTGATATTTTAATGCATTAGTATACTATGACATTTTTATGCCTTACTATACTATGACGTTTTTTAATGTTTTTATGCCTTACTATAGTATGACTTTTTTTTGGGGGGCATTTTCATGCCTTACTATACTATGATGTTTTCATGCCTTACTATAAAATGACTTTTTTTTTTTTGCATTTTCATGCCTTACTATACTATGATGTTTTTATGCCTTACTATACTATGACATTTTTATGCCTTACTAAACTATGACATTTTTATGCCTTACTATACAATGACATTTTTATGCCTTATTATACTATGACTTTTTTTAACGTTTTTGTGCATTACTATACTATGACTTTTTTCTTTTTTTTTTTTTTAGCATTTTCATGCCTTACTAAACTATGACATTTTTCTAAGTTTTTATGCCTCACTATACTATGATGTTTTTATGCCTTACTATACTATGACATTTAAAAATTTTTTTTTTTTTTTTAGCATTTTCATGCCTTACTTTACAATCACGTTTTTATGCCTTACTATACTATGACTTTTTTTTTTTTTAGCATTTTCATACCTTACTAAACTATGACTTTTTTATGCCTTATTATACTATGACTTTTTTTTTACGTTTTTATGCATTATTATACTATGACATTTTTATACCTTATTATACTATGACTTTTTTTTACGTTTTTATGCCTCACTATACTATGATGTTTTTATGCCTTACTATACTATGACTTTTTTTTTTTAGCATTTTCATGCCTTACTAAAGTATGACATTTTTATGCCTTACTATACAATGACATTTTTATGCCTTATTATACTATGACTTTTTTTTTAGCATTTTCATGCCTTACTATACTATGACATTTTTATGCCTTATTATACTATGACTTTTTTTTTACGTTTTTATGCATTACTATACTATGAAATTTTTTTTTTTTTTTTAGCATTTTCATGCCTTACTTTACAATCACGTTTTTATGCCTTACTGTACTATGACTTTTTTTTTTTTTTTTAGCATTTTCATGCCTTAGTATACAATCATGTTTTTATGCCTCACTATACTATGACTTTTTTATGCCTTATTATACTATGACTTTTTTTAACGTTTTTATGCATTATTATACTATGACATTTTTATACCTTATTATACTATGACTTTTTTTTTACGTTTTTATGCCTCACTATACTATGATGTTTTTATGCCTTACTATACTATGACTTTTTTTTTTTAGCATTTTCATGCCTTACTAAAGTATGACATTTTTATGCCTTACTATACAATGACATTTTTATGCCTTTCTATACTATGACATTTTTATGCCTTATTATACTATGACTTTTTTTTTTTTAGCATTTTCATGCCTTACTATACTATGACATTTTTATGCCTTATTATACTATGACTTTTTTTAACGTTTTTATGCATTACTATACTATGACTTTTTTCTTTTTTTTTTTTACTAAACTATGACATTTTTTTTACGTTTTTATGCCTCACTATACTATGATGTTTTTATGCCTTACTATACTATGACATTTTTTTTTTTTTTTTTTTAGCATTTTCATGCCTTACTTTACAATCACGTTTTTATGCCTTACTATACTATGACTTTTTTTTTACGTTTTTATGCATTACTATACTATGACTTTTTTATTCCTTATTATACTATGACTTTTTTTAAGGTTTTTATGCATTATTATACATGACATTTTTATACCTTATTATACTATGACTTTTTTTTAAACGTTTTTATACATTACTATACTATGACGTTTTTATGCCTTACTATACTATGACTTTTTTTTACGTTTTTATGCCTCACTATACTATGATGTTTTTATGCCTTACTATACTATGACATTTTTTTTTTTTTTTTTAGCATTTTCATGCCTTACTTTACAATCACGTTTTTATGCCTTACTATACTATGACTTTTTTTTTTTTTGGCATTTTCATGCCTTACTATACTATGACATTTTCATGCCTTATTATACTATGGCATTTTTTTTTACGTTTTTATGCCTCACTATACTATGATGTTTTTATGCCTTACTATACTATGACATTTTTTTTTTTTTTTTAGCATTTTCATGCCTTACTTTACAATCACGTTTTTATGCCTTACTATACTATGACATTTTTTTTTTTTTAGCATTTTCATACCTTACTTTACAATCACGTTTTTATGCCTGACTATACTATGACTTTTTTTTTTTTAGCATTTTCATGCCTTACTATATAATCATGTTTGTATGCCTTACTAAACTATGACATTTTTATGCCTTACTAAACTATGACTTTTTTTTTTACGTTTTTATGCATTACTATACTATGACATTTTTTTTTTTTTTTTTAGCATTTTCATGCCTTACTTTACAATCACGTTTTTATGCCTTACTATACTATGACTTTTTTTTTTTTTTTTTTTTTTGCATTTTCATGCCTTAGTATACAATCATGTTTTTATGCCTCACTATACTATGACATTTTTATGCCTTACAAAACTATGACATTTTTATGCCTTATTATACTATGACTTTTTTTTTACGTTTTTGTGCATTATTATACTATGAAATTTTTTATACCTTATTATACTATGACTTTTTGTCTTTTTAGCATTTTTATGCCTTACTATACAATGACATTTTAATGCCTTACTTTACTATGACTTTTTTTAACGTTTTTATGCATTATTATACTATGACAGTTTTATACCTTATTATACTATGACTTTTTTTTTTTTAGCATTTTCATGCCTTACTAAACTATGACATTTCTATGCATTTCTATACTATGACATTTTTATGCCTTATTATATTATGACTTTTATTTAACGTTTTCATGCATTACTATACTATGACCTTTTCATGCCTTACTAAACTATGACATTTT
The DNA here is from genome assembly GCF_021018895.1 of Seriola aureovittata. Lineage (NCBI taxonomy): Eukaryota > Metazoa > Chordata > Actinopteri > Carangiformes > Carangidae > Seriola > Seriola aureovittata. Next base: position 1,933,868 of record NC_079374.1, on the reverse strand, counting down.
TTTACGTTTTTATGCCTAACTATACTATGATGGTTTTATGCCTTACTATGACTTTTTTTTTTTTTTTTTTTTAGCATTTTCATGCCTTACTAAACTATGACATTTTTTTTTACGTTTTTATGCCTCACTATACTGACTTTTTTTTTTTTTTTTTTTTTTTAGCATTTTCATGCCTTACTAAACTATGACATTTTTTTTTAATGTTTTTATGCCTCACTATACTATGACATTTTTTTTTTTTTTTTTTTTAGCATTTTCATGCCTTACTTTACAATCACGTTTTTATGCCTTACTATACTATGACTTTTTTTTTTTTGGCATTTTCATGCCTTACTATACTATGACATTTTTATGCCTTATTATACTATGGCATTTTTTTTACGTTTTTATGCCTCACTATACTATGATGTTTTTATGCCTTACTATACTATGACATTTTTTTTTTTTTAGCATTTGCATACCTTACTTTACAATCACGTTTTTATGCCTGACTATACTATGACTTTTTTTTTTTAGCATTTTCATGCCTTACTAAAGTATGACATTTTTATGCCTTACTATACAATGACATTTTTATGCCTTATTATACTATGACTTTTTTTTTTGCATTTTCATGCCTTACTATACAATGACATTTTTATGCCTTATTATACTATGACTTTTTTTTTTTTGCATTTTCATGCCTTACTATACTATGACTTTTTTTTTTGGCATTTTCATAACTTACTATACTATGACATTTTTTTTTGGCATTTTCATGCCTTACTATACTATGATGTTATTATGCCTTATTATACTATGACTTTTTTTTTTTTAGCATTTTCATGCCTTACTAAAGTATGACATTTTTATGCCTTACTATACAATGACATTTTCATGCCTTACTAAACTATGAAATTTTTTCTACGTTTTTATGTCTCACTATACTATGATGTTTTTATGCCTTACTATACTATGACATTTCTTTTTTATTTTATTTTTTTAGCATTTTCATGCCTTACTTTACAATCACGTTTTTATGCCTTACTATACTATGACTTTTTTTTTACGTTTTTATGCATTACTATACTATGATGTTTTTATGCCTTATTATACTATGACTTTTTTTAACGTTTTTATGCATTATTATACATGACATTTTTATACCTGATTATACTATGACTTTTTTTAACGTTTTTATGCATTACTATACTATGACGTTTTTATGCCTTACTAAACTATGACATTTTTATGCCTTATTATACTATGATGTTTTTATGCCTTACTATAAAATTCCTTTTCTTTTGCATTTTCATGCCTTACTATACTATGATGTTTTTATGCCTTATTATACTATGACATTTTTATGCCTTGCTAAACTATGACATTTTTATGCATTTCTATACTATGACATTTTTATGCCTTATTATAATATGACTTTTTTTAAACGTTTTTATGCATTACTATAGTATGACGTTTTTATGCCTTACTATACTATGATGTTTTAATGCTTTACTATACTATGACTTTTTTTTTTTTTTTAGCATTTTCATGCCTTACTAAACTATGACCTTTTTTTAATGTTTTTATGCCTTACTATACTATGACTTTTTTTTTTTTTTTTTTTAGCATTTTCATGCCTTACTTTACAATCACGTTTTTATGCCTTACTATACTATGACTTTTTTTGGGGGGGCATTTTCATGCCTTACTATACAATCATGGTTTTATGCCTTACTAAACTATGACATTTTTAAGCCTTACTAAACTATGACATTTTTATGCCTTATTATACAATGACATTTTTATGCCTTATTATACTATGACTTTTTTAAACGTTTTTATGCCTTATTATACAATGACATTTTAATGCCTTACTTTACAATCACGTTTTTATGCCTTATTATACTATGACGCTTTTATGCCTTTCTATAGAATGACTTTTTTTTTTGCATTTTCATGTCTTACTAGACTATGATGTTTTTATGCCTTACTATACTATGACGTTTTTATGCCTTACTATACTATGATTTTTTTTTTTTTTAGCATTTTCATGCCTTACTAAACTATGAAATTTTTTTACGTTTTTATGCCTCACTATACAATGATGTTTTTACGCCTTACTATACTATGACTTTTTTTTTTTTTAGCATTTTCATGCCTTACTAAACTATGAAATTTTTTTACGTTTTTATGCCTCACTATACAATGATGTTTTTACGCCTTACATGACTTTTTTTTTTTTTAGCATTTTCATGCCTTACTAAACTATGACATTTTTCTAAGTTTTTATGCCTCACTATACTATGATGTTTTTATGCCTTACTATACTATGACATTTAAAAATTTTTTTTTTTTTTTTAGCATTTTCATGCCTTACTTTACAATCACGTTTTTATGCCTTACTATACTATGACTTTTTTTTTTTTAGCATTTTCATACCTTACTAAACTATGACTTTTTTATGCCTTATTATACTATGACTTTTTTTTTACGTTTTTATGCATTATTATACTATGACATTTTTATACCTTATTATACTATGACTTTTTTTTACGTTTTTATGCCTCACTATACTATGATGTTTTTATGCCTTACTATACTATGACTTTTTTTTTTTAGCATTTTCATGCCTTACTAAAGTATGACATTTTTATGCCTTACTATACAATGACATTTTTATGCCTTATTATACTATGACTTTTTTTTTTTTTTAGCATTTTCATGCCTTACTATACTATGACATTTTTATGCCTTATTATACTATGGCATTTTTTTTTACGTTTTTATGCATTACTATACTATGAAATTTTTTTTTTTTTTTTTAGCATTTTCATGCCTTACTTTACAATCACGTTTTTATGCCTTACTGTACTATGACTTTTTTTTTTTTTTTTTTTTTAGCATTTTCATGCCTTAGTATACAATCATGTTTTTATGCCTCACTATACTATGATGTTTTTATGCCTTACTATACTATGACATTTTTTTTTTTTTAGCATTTGCATACCTTACTTTACAATCACGTTTTTATGCCTGACTATACTATGACTTTTTTTTTTTAGCATTTTCATGCCTTACTAAAGTATGACATTTTTATGCCTTACTATACAATGACATTTTTATGCCTTATTATACTATGACTTTTTTTTTTGCATTTTCATGCCTTACTATACAATGACATTTTTATGCCTTATTATACTATGACTTTTTTTTTTTGCATTTTCATGCCTTACTATACTATGACTTTTTTTTTTGGCATTTTCATGCCTTACTATACTATGACATTTTTTTTTGGCATTTTCATGCCTTACTATACTATGATGTTATTATGCCTTATTATACTATGACTTTTTTTTTTTTAGCATTTTCATGCCTTACTAAAGTATGACATTTTTATGCCTTACTATACAATGACATTTTCATGCCTTACTAAACTATGAAATTTTTTCTACGTTTTTATGTCTCACTATACTATGATGTTTTTATGCCTTACTATACTATGACATTTCTTTTTTATTTTATTTTTTTAGCATTTTCATGCCTTACTTTACAATCACGTTTTTATGCCTTACTATACTATGACTTTTTTTTTTACGTTTTTATGCATTACTATACTATGATGTTTTTATGCCTTATTATACTATGACTTTTTTAAACGTTTTTATGCATTATTATACATGACATTTTTATACCTGATTATACTATGACTTTTTTTTAAACGTTTTTATGCATTACTATACTATGACGTTTTTATGCCTTACTAAACTATGACATTTTTATGCCTTATTATACTATGATGTTTTTATGCCTTACTATAAAATTCCTTTTCTTTTGCATTTTCATGCCTTACTATACTATGATGTTTTTATGCCTTATTATACTATGACATTTTTATGCCTTGCTAAACTATGACATTTTTATGCATTTCTATACTATGACATTTTTATGCCTTATTATAATATGACTTTTTTTAAACGTTTTTATGCATTACTATAGTATGACGTTTTTATGCCTTACTATACTATGATGTTTTAATGCTTTACTATACTATGACTTTTTTTTTTTTTTTAGCATTTTCATGCCTTACTAAACTATGACCTTTTTTTAATGTTTTTATGCCTTACTATACTATGACTTTTTTTTTTTTTTTTTTTTAGCATTTTCATGCCTTACTTTACAATCACGTTTTTATGCCTTACTATACTATGACTTTTTTTGGGGGGGCATTTTCATGCCTTACTATACAATCATGGTTTTATGCCTTACTAAACTATGACATTTTTAAGCCTTACTAAACTATGACATTTTTATGCCTTATTATACAATGACATTTTTATGCCTTATTATACTATGACTTATTAAAAGCTTTTATGCATTATTATACTATGACGCTTTTATGCCTTTCTATAGAATGACTTTTTTTTTTGCATTTTCATGTCTTACTAGACTATGATGTTTTTATGCCTTACTATACTATGACGTTTTTATGCCTTACTATACTATGATTTTTTTTTTTTTTAGCATTTTCATGCCTTACTAAACTATGAAATTTTTTTATGTTTTTATGCCTCACTATACAATGATGTTTTTACGCCTTACTATACTATGACTTTTTTTTTTTTAGCATTTTCATGCCTTACTAAACTATGAAATTTTTTCACGTTTTTATGCCTCACTATACAATGATGTTTTTACGCCTTACATGACTTTTTTTTTTTTAGCATTTTCATGCCTTACTAAACTATGACTTTTTTTTTTACGTTTTTATGCCTCACTATACTATGACTTTTTTATGCCTTACTATACTATGACTTTTTTTATTTTTTTTTTTCTTAGCATTTTCATGCCTTACTTTACAATCACGTTTTTATGCCTTACTATACTATGCCTTTTTTTTGGGGGGCATTTTCATGCCTTATTATACAATCATGTTTTTATGCCTTACTAAACTATGACATTTTTATGCCTTACTAAACTATGACATTTTTATACCTTATTATATTATGACTTTTTTTTTTAGCATTTTTATGCCTTACTATACTTAACATTTTTATACCTTATTATACTATGACTTTTTTTTTTTTAGCATTTTCATGCCTTACTAAACTATGACATTTCTATGCATTTCTATACTATGACATTTTTATGCCTTATTATACTATGACTTTTATTTAACATTTTCATGCATTACTATACTATGACCTTTTTTTTTTTTTAGCATTTTCATGCCTTACTAAACTATGAAATTTTTTTACGTTTTTATGCCTCACTATACAATGATGTTTTTACGCCTTACATGACTTTTTTTTTTTTTAGCATTTTCATGCCTTACTAAACTATGACATTTTTCTAAGTTTTTATGCCTCACTATACTATGATGTTTTTATGCCTTACTATACTATGACATTTAAAAATTTTTTTTTTTTTTTTAGCATTTTCATGCCTTACTTTACAATCACGTTTTTATGCCTTACTATACTATGACTTTTTTTTTTTTTAGCATTTTCATACCTTACTAAACTATGACTTTTTTATGCCTTATTATACTATGACTTTTTTTTTACGTTTTTATGCATTATTATACTATGACATTTTTATACCTTATTATACTATGACTTTTTTTTACGTTTTTATGCCTCACTATACTATGATGTTTTTATGCCTTACTATACTATGACTTTTTTTTTTTAGCATTTTCATGCCTTACTAAAGTATGACATTTTTATGCCTTACTATACAATGACATTTTTATGCCTTATTATACTATGACTTTTTTTTTTAGCATTTTCATGCCTTACTATACTATGACATTTTTATGCCTTATTATACTATGACTTTTTTTTTTACGTTTTTATGCATTACTATACTATGAAATTTTTTTTTTTTTTTTTAGCATTTTCATGCCTTACTTTACAATCACGTTTTTATGCCTTACTATACTATGACTTTTTTTTTTTTTTTTTTTTTTTAGCATTTTCATGCCTTAGTATACAATCATGTTTTTATGCCTCACTATACTATGATGTTTTTATGCCTTACTATACTATGACATTTTTTTTTTTTTAGCATTTGCATACCTTACTTTACAATCACGTTTTTATGCCTGACTATACTATGACTTTTTTTTTTTAGCATTTTCATGCCTTACTAAAGTATGACATTTTTATGCCTTACTATACAATGACATTTTTATGCCTTATTATACTATGACTTTTTTTTTTAGCATTTTCATGCCTTACTATACTATGACATTTTTATGCCTTATTATACTATGACTTTTTTTTTACGTTTTTATGCATTACTATACTATGAAATTTTTTTTTTTTTTTTAGCATTTTCATGCCTTACTTTACAATCACGTTTTTATGCCTTACTGTACTATGACTTTTTTTTTTTTTTTTTTTTTAGCATTTTCATGCCTTAGTATACAATCATGTTTTTATGCCTCACTATACTATGATGTTTTTATGCCTTACTATACTATGACATTTTTTTTTTTTTTAGCATTTGCATACCTTACTTTACAATCACGTTTTTATGCCTGACTATACTATGACTTTTTTTTTTTAGCATTTTCATGCCTTACTAAAGTATGACATTTTTATGCCTTACTATACAATGACATTTTTATGCCTTATTATACTATGACTTTTTTTTTTTGCATTTTCATGCCTTACTATACTATGACTTTTTTTTTGGCATTTTCATGCCTTACTATACTATGACATTTTTTTTTGGCATTTTCATGCCTTACTATACTATGATGTTATTATGCCTTATTATACTATGACTTTTTTTTTTTTTTAGCATTTTCATGCCTTACTAAAGTATGACATTTTTATGCCTTACTATACTATGACATTTTTTTTTTTTTTAGCATTTTCATGCCTTACTAAACTATGAAATTTTTTCTACGTTTTTATGTCTCACTATACTATGATGTTTTTATGCTTACTATACTATGACATTTCTTTTTTATTTTATTTTTTTAGCATTTTCATGCCTTACTTTACAATCACGTTTTTATGCCTTACTATACTATGACTTTTTTTTTTACGTTTTTATGCATTACTATACTATGATGTTTTTATGCCTTATTATACTATGACTTTTTTTAAACGTTTTTATGCATTATTATACATGACATTTTTATACCTGATTATACTATGACTTTTTTTTAAACGTTTTTATGCATTACTATACTATGACGTTTTTATGCCTTACTAAACTATGACATTTTTATGCCTTATTATACTATGATGTTTTTATGCCTTACTATAAAATTCCTTTTCTTTTGCATTTTCATGCCTTACTATACTATGATGTTTTTATGCCTTATTATACTATGACATTTTTATGCCTTGCTAAACTATGACATTTTTATGCATTTCTATACTATCACATTTTTATGCCTTATTATAATATGACTTTTTTTAAACGTTTTTATGCATTACTATAGTATGACGTTTTTATGCCTTACTAAACTATGACAATTTTTTAATGTTTTTATGCCTTACTATACTATGACTTTTTTTTTTTTTTTTAGCATTTTCATGCCTTACTAAACTATGACCTTTTTTTAATGTTTTTATGCCTTACTATACTATGACTTTTTTTTTTTTTTTTTTTTAGCATTTTCATGCCTTACTTTACAATCACGTTTTTATGCCTTACTATACTATGACTTTTTTTGGGGGGGCATTTTCATGCCTTACTATACAATCATGGTTTTATGCCTTACTAAACTATGACATTTTTAAGCCTTACTAAACTATGACATTTTTATGCCTTATTATACAATGACATTTTTATGCCTTATTATACTATGACTTATTAAAAGCTTTTATGCATTATTATACTATGACGCTTTTATGCCTTTCTATAGAATGACTTTTTTTTTTGCATTTTCATGTCTTACTAGACTATGATGTTTTTATGCCTTACTATACTATGACGTTTTTATGCCTTACTATACTATGATTTTTTTTTTTTTTTAGCATTTTCATGCCTTACTAAACTATGAAATTTTTTTATGTTTTTATGCCTCACTATACAATGATGTTTTTACGCCTTACTATACTATGACTTTTTTTTTTTTTAGCATTTTCATGCCTTACTAAACTATGAAATTTTTTTACGTTTTTATGCCTCACTATACAATGATGTTTTTACGCCTTACATGACTTTTTTTTTTTTTAGCATTTTCATGCCTTACTAAACTATGACTTTTTTTTTTACGTTTTTATGCCTCACTATACTATGACTTTTTTATGCCTTACTATACTATGACTTTTTTTTTTTTTTATTTTTTTTTTTTCTTAGCATTTTCATGCCTTACTTTACAATCACGTTTTTATGCCTTACTATACTATGCCTTTTTTTTGGGGGGGCATTTTCATGCCTTATTATACAATCATGTTTTTATGCCTTACTAAACTATGACATTTTTATGCCTTACTAAACTATGACATTTTTATACCTTATTATATTATGACTTTTTTTTTTTAGCATTTTTATGCCTTACTATACTTAACATTTTTATACCTTATTATACTATGACTTTTTTTTTTTTTTTTTTTTTTTTTAGCATTTTCATGCCTTACTAAACTATGACATTTCTATGCATTTCTATACTATGACATTTTTATGCCTTATTATACTATGACTTTTATTTAACATTTTCATGCATTACTATACTATGACCTTTTCATGCCTTACTAAACTATGACATTTTTTTTACGTTTTTATGCCTAACTATACTATGATGTTTTTATGCCTTACTATGACTTTTTTTTTTTTTTTTTTAGCATTTTCATGCCTTACTAAACTATGACAATTTTTTAATGTTTTTATGCCTCACTATACTATGACATTTTTTTTTTTTTTTTTTTTTAGCATTTTCATGCCTTACTAAACTATGACATTTTTTTTTACGTTTTTATGCCTAACTATACTATGATGTTTTTATGCCTTATTATACTATGAATTTTTTTTTTTTTTTTTTAGCATTTTCATGCCTTACTAAACTATGACAATTTTTTAATGTTTTTATGCCTCACTATACTATGACATTTTTTTTTTTTTTTTTTAGCATTTTCATGCCTTACTAAACTATGACATTTTTTTTACGTTTTTATGCCTAACTATACTATGATGTTTTTATGCCTCACTATGACTTTTTTTTTTTTTTTTTTAGCATTTTCATGCCTTACTAAACTATGACAATTTTTTAATGTTTTTATGCCTCACTATACTATGACATTTTTTTTTTTTTTTTTTAGCATTTTCATGCCTTACTAAACTATGACATTTTTTTTTACGTTTTTATGCCTCACTATACTATGACATTTTTTTTTTTTTTTTTTTAGCATTTTCATGTCTTACTTTACAATCACGTTTTTATGCCTTACTATACTATGACTTTTTTTTTTTGGCATTTTCATGCCTTACTAAACTATGACATTTTTTTTTACGTTTTTATTCCTCACTATACTATGACATTTTTTTTTTTTTTTTTTTAGCATTTTCATGCCTTACTTTACAATCACGTTTTTATGCCTTACTATACTATGACTTTTTTTTTTGGCATTTTCATGCCTTACTAAACTATGACTTTTTTTTTTACGTTTTTATGCATTACTATACTATGACTTTTTTTCTTTTTTTTTTTTTTAGCATTTTCATGCCTTAGTATACAATCATGTTTTTATGCCTCACTATACTATGACATTTTTATGCCTTACTAAACTATGACATTTTTATGCCTTATTATACTATGACTTTTTTTTTTACGTTTTTGTGCATTATTATACTATGAAATTTTTTATACCTTATTATACTATGACTTTTTTTTTTTAGCATTTTCATGCCTTACTAAACTATGACATTTCTATGCATTTCTATACTATGACATTTTTATGCCTTATTATATTATGACTTTTATTTAACATTTTCATGCATTACTATACTATGATGGTTTTATGCCTTACTAAACTATGACATTTTTTTTTTTTTTTTTTAGCATTTTCATGCCATACTAAACTATGACATTTTTTTAAATGTTTTTATGCCTCACTATACTATGACATTTTTTTTTTTTTTTTTTTTTAGCATTTTCATGTCTTACTTTACAATCACGTTTTTATGCCTTACTATACAATCATGTTTGTATGCCTTACTAAACTATGACATTTTTATGCCTTACTAAACTATGACTTTTTTTTTACGTTTTTATGCATTACTATACTATGACTTTTTTTCTTTTTTTTTTTAGCATTTTCATGCCTTACTAAACTATGACATTTTTTCTACGTTTTTATGCCTCACTATACTATGACATTTTTATGCATTACTAAACTATGATATTTTTATGCCTTATTATACTATGAATTTTTTTTTACGTTTTTATGCATTATTATATTATGACATTTTTTGACTTTTTTTTAAACTTACTATATTATGACATTTTTTGCCTTGCTGTACTGTGACTTTTTCTTGCCTTACTATACTATGACTTTTTTTGCCGTAATATACTATGACGTTTTTTGACATTTTTTGCCTTACTATACTATGACTTTTTTTGACATTTTTTGCCTTGCTATACTATGACTTTTTTTGACATTTTTTGCCTTGCTATACTATGACTTTTTCTTGCCTTACTATACTATGACTTTTTTTGACTTTTTTTCTAACTTACTATATTATGACATTTTTGCCTTACTATACTATGACGTTTTTGGACATTTTTTGCCTTGCTATACTATGACGTTTTTTTAATTTTTTTTGCCTTACTATACTATGACTTTTTTTGACATTTTTTGCCTTGCTATACTATGACTTTTTTTTTATTTTTTTGCCTTGCTATACTATGACTTTTTCTTGCCTTACTATACTATGACTTTTTTTGACCTTTTTTTGCCGTAATGTACTATGACGTTTTTTGCCATTTTTTGCCTTGCTATACTATGACTTTTTTTTGACATTTTTTTAACTTACTATATTATGACATTTTTTGCCTTGCTATACTGTGACTTTTTCTTGCCTTACTATACTATGACTTTTTTTGACATTTTTTGCCTTGCAATACTATGACGTTTTTGGACATTTTTTGCCTTACTATACTATGACTTTTTTATGCCTGACAATACTATGACTTTTTTTTAACTTTTTTTGCCTTGCTATACTATGACTTTTTTTTTTAACTTTTTTTTAAACTTACTATATTATGACATTTTTTGCCTTGCTATACTGTGACTTTTTCTTGCCTTGCTATACTATGACGTTTTTTGACATTTTTTGCCTTGCTATACTATGACTTTTTCTTGCCTTACTATACTATGACTTTTTTTTTCCTTTTTTTGCCGTAATGTACTATGACGTTTTTTGCCATTTTTTGCCTTGCTATACTATGACTTTTTTTTGACATTTTTTTAACTTACTATATTATGACATTTTTTGCCTTGCTATACTATGACTTTTTCTTGCCTTACTATACTATGACTTTTTTTTACCTTTTTTTGCCGTAATGTACTATGACGTTTTTTGCCATTTTTTGCCTTGCTATACTATGACTTTTTTTTGAAATTTTTTTAACTTACTATATTATGACATTTTTTGCCTTGCTATACTATGGCTTTTTCTTGCCTTACTATACTATGACTTTTTTTGACCTTTTTTTGCCGTAATGTACTATGACGTTTTTTGCCATTTTTTGCCTTGCTATACTATGATTTTTTTTTGACATTTTTTTAACTTACTATATCATGACATTTTTTGCCTTGCTATACTGTGACTTTTTCTTGCCTTACTATACTATGACTTTTTTTGACATTTTTTGCCTTGCTATACTATGACGTTTATTGACATTTTTTGCCTTACTATACTATGACTTTTTTTGACATTTTTTGCCTTGCAATACTATGACGTTTTTTGACATTTTTTGCCTTACTATACTATGACATTTTTATACATTATTATACTATGACTTGTTTTTTTACCTTTTTTTGCCTTACTATACTATGACTTTTTTTGACATTTTTTGCCTTGCTATACTATGACTTTTTCTTGCCTTACTATACTATGACTTTTTTTGACTTTTTTTCTAACTTACTATATTATGACATTTTTGCCTTACTATACTATGACGTTTTTGGACATTTTTTGCCTTGCTATACTATGACGTTTTTTTAATTTTTTTGCCTTGCTATACTATGACTTTTTTTGACATTTTTTGCCTTGCTATACTATGACGTTTTTTGACATTTTTTGCCTTGCTATACTATGACTTTTTCTTGCCTTACTATACTATGACTTTTTTTGACCTTTTTTTGCCGTAATGTACTATGACGTTTTTTGCCATTTTTTGCCTTGCTATACTATGACTTTTTTTTGACATTTTTTTAACTTACTATATTATGACATTTTTTGCCTTGCTATACTGTGACTCTTTCTTGCCTTACTATACTATGACTTTTTTTGACATTTTTTGCCTTGCTATACTATGACGTTTTTTGACATTTTTTGCCTTACTATACTATGACTTTTTTTGACATTTTTTGCCTTGCAATACTATGACGTTTTTTGACATTTTTTGCCTTACTATACTATGACATTTTTATACATTATTATACTATGACTTGTTTTTTTACCTTTTTTTGCCTTACTATACTATGACTTTTTTTGACATTTTTTGCCTTGCTATACTATGACTTTTTTTGACATTTTTTGCCTTGCTATACTATGACTTTTTTTTGCCTTACTATACTATGACTTTTTTTGACTTTTTTTCTAACTTACTATATTATGACATTTTTGCCTTACTATACTATGACGTTTTTGGACATTTTTTGCCTTGCTATACTATGACGTTTTTTGAATTTTTTTGCCTTACTATACTATGACTTTTTTTGACATTTTTTGCCTTGCTATACTATGACTTTTTTTAATTTTTTTGCCTTGCTATACTATGACTTTTTCTTGCCTTACTATACTATGACTTTTTTTGACCTTTTTTTGCCGTAATGTACTATGACGTTTTTTGCCATTTTTTGCCTTGCTATACTATGACTTTTTTTTGACATTTTTTTAACTTACTATATTATGACATTTTTTGCCTTGCTATACTGTGACTTTTTCTTGCCTTACTATACTATGACGTTTTTGGACATTTTTTGCCTTACTATACTATGACTTTTTTATGCCTGACAATACTATGACTTTTTTTTAACTTTTTTTGCCTTGCTATACTATGACTTTTTTTTTTAACTTTTTTTTAAACTTACTATATTATGACATTTTTTGACTTGCTATACTGTGACTTTTTCTTGCCTTGCTATACTATGACGTTTTTTGAAATTTTTTGCCTTGCTATACTATGACTTTTTCTTGCCTTACTATACTATGACTTTTTTTTTCCTTTTTTTGCCGTAATGTACTATGACGTTTTTTGCCATTTTTTGCCTTGCTATACTATGACTTTTTTTTGACATTTTTTTAACTTACTATATTATGACATTTTTTGCCTTGCTATACTATGACTTTTTCTTGCCTTACTATACTATGACTTTTTTTGACCTTTTTTTGCCGTAATGTACTATGACGTTTTTTGCCATTTTTTGCCTTGCTATACTATGACTTTTTTTTGACATTTTTTTAACTTACTATATTATGACATTTTTTGCCTTGCTATACTGTGACTTTTTCTTGCCTTACTATACTATGACTTTTTTTGACATTTTTTGCCTTGCTATACTATGACGTTTATTGACATTTTTTGCCTTACTATACTATGACTTTTTTTGACATTTTTTGCCTTGCAATACTATGACGTTTTTTGACATTTTTTGCCTTACTATACTATGACATTTTTATACATTATTATACTATGACTTGTTTTTTTACCTTTTTATGCCTTACTATACTATGACTTTTTTTTTTTTGGCATGTTCATGTCTTACTATACAATCATGTTTGTATGCCTTACTAAACTATGACATTTTTATGCATTACTAAACTATGATATTTTTATGCCTTATTATACTATGACTTTTTTTTTTTCCGTTTTTATGCATTATTATACTATGACATTTTTATACCTTATTATACTATGACTTTTTTTTTTTTTAGCATTTTTATGCCTTACTATACAATGACATTTTTATGCATTATTATACTATGACTTCGTTTTAACGTTTTTATGCATTATTATACTATGACAGTTTTATACCTTATTATGCTATGACTTTTTGTTTTTTAGCATTTTCATGCCTTACTAAACCACGACATTTTTATGCATTTCTATACTATGACATTTTTGTGCCTTATTATACTATGACTTTTATTTAACGTTTTCATGCATTACTATACTATGACCTTTTCATGCCTTACTAAACTATGACATTTTTTTTACGTTTTTACGCCTAACTATACTATGATGTTTTTATGCCTTACTATGACTTTTTTTTTTTTTTTTTTTTTTTTAGCATTTTCATGCCTTACCTTACAATCACGTTTTTATGCCTTACTATACTATGAAATTTTTTTTTGGGGCATTTTCGTGCATTACTATACAATTACATTTTTATGCCTTATTATAATATGACTTTTTTTTAAAAACGTTTTTATGCATAACTATTCAATGACGTTTTTATGCCTTACTATACTATGACTTTTTTTTTTAGCATTTTCATGCGTTACTATACTATGATGTTTTCATGCCTTACTATACTGTGACTTTTTTTTTTTACTTTTTTATGCCTTACTATACTATGACGTTTTTGTGCATTACTATACAATGACGTTTTTATGTGTTATTATACTATGACTTTTTTTTTTAGCATTTTTATGCCTTACTAAACTATGACATTTTTATGATTTATTATAGCAAGACACTCTTTGGCGTTTTTATGCCTTACTAAACTATGACGTTTTTATGACTTATTATAGCAAGACACTCTTTGGCGTTTATATGACTTATTATACTATGACTTTTTTTTTTTTAGCATTTTCATGCCTTACTATACAATCATGTTTTTATGCCTTACTATACTATGACTTTTTTTTTTTTGGCATTTTCATGCCTTACTATACTATGATATTTTTATGCCTTATTATACTATGACTTTTTTTTTTAGCATTTTCATGCCTTTCTAAACTATGACATTTTTATGCATTACTATACTGTGACATTTTTATACCTTATTATACTATGTCTTTTTTTTTAAACGTTTTTATGCCTCACTATACAATGATGTTTTTATGCCTTACTATACTAAGTCTTTTTTTTTTTTTTTAGCATTTTTATGCCTTACTATACAATCATTTTTTTATGCCTTACTAAACTATGACATTTTTATTCCTTACTAAAACATGACATTTTTAAGCCTCATTATACTATGACTTTTTTTCTAAACGTTTTTATGCATTACTATACTATGACGTTTTCATGCCTTACTTTACAATCACGTTTTTATGCCTTACTAAACTATGACATTTTTATACATTATTATACTATGACTTTTTTTTACGTTTTTATGCATTACTATACTATGACTTTTTTTTTTTTTTTTTTTTTTTAGCATTTTCATGGCTTACTATACTATGATTTTTTTTTTGGGGCATTTTCATGCCTTACTATATAATCATGTTTGTATGCCTTACTAAACTATGACATTTTTATGCCTTACTAAACTATGACATTTTTATGCCTTACTATACTGTGACATTTTTATACCTTATTATACTATGACTTTTTTTATTTTACGTTTTTATGCCTCATTATACAATGATGTTTTTATGCCTTACCATACTATGACTTTTTTTTTTTTTTGGCATTTTCATGCCTTACTATACTATGACATTTTTATGCTTTACTAAACTATGACGTTTTTATAAATCTTTTTATGCCTTACTAAACTATGACATTTTTATGACTTATTATAGCAAGACACTCTTACTTCTTATACTATGATGTTTTTATACCTTATTATATTATAACTTTTTTTAACCTTTTAATGCCTTACTATACTATGATGTTATTAGGCGTTTTTCTTGCCTTACTATACTAAGTCTTTTTTTTTTGGCCTCTTTGTACCTTACTATACTATGACGTTTTCTTATCTTTTTATTTCTTACTATACCATGATGTTATTATGCCATACTATACTATGACATTTTTATGCCTTACTGTAGAAAGACGTTTTTGTACCATATTATAGTATGACTTTTTTTTTTTTTGCATCTTTATGCCTTACTATACTAAGTCTTTTTCTTTTATAGCATCTTTATGCCTTACTATACTATGACATTTTATGCCTTATTATACTATCACTTCTTTATTTAGCATTTTTATGCCTTATTATAGTATGACTTTTTTTTTACCTTTTTATGCCTTACTATAGCAAGACGCTCTTTGGCGTTTTTATGACTTATACTATGATGGTTTTTGACCTTTTTATGCTTTACTATACTATGACTTTTTTAAAACTTTTTATGCCATATTATACAATGACGTTTTTTTTTTGCATTTTTATGCCTTACTAAACAATTACATTTTTTTTAACCTTTTTATGCCTTACTATAGCAAGACACTCTTTGGCGTTTTTATAACTTATTATACTATGACGTTTTTTGAAGTTTTTATGTTTTACTATACTATGACCTTTTTTGACCTTTTTTTGCCTTACGATACTATGATGATTTCATGCCTTACTACTTTTTTACTTTTATATTCCTTACTATATTATGACTTTTTTGTCATGCCTTACCATACCATGATGTATTTATGCCTGACTATCCTGTTATTTTTTTTACTTTTTTATGCCTTAGTATAACATGACATTTCTTGACGTTTTTATGCTTTATCATGCTTTATTACTTACTTACTTATTATATGTTATTCACATAAATTGTTTATGTGAAAGTTTAATCTGAAAGTTCAGGTAAAATTACATTTTCCTCTGCAATGTGAGATAGAATGAAATGGAAAAACGAGTAAAGCACAATTACCTAAGAGCTGTACTAAAGTATTTGAGTTATTGTAATTAGTAAAAGAATTACTCAATTGACTAATTAATAGACAGAAAATTATGCAGTTATTATGCATTAACAGTTTGGACCAAATTATCAATCGTTTTTCTACAAAATAATTATATATTTGGATTAGGGTTGGGTTATCAGAAGTCAGTGTTTGCTATCTCTTCTCTCACATTAATCTTCTCATGACCCCTGAGATTTATCTGGTGACCCTTTGGAGGGGCGCGACCCTTAGATTGGGAACCACAGAACTGTAAAGTAGCTAAAAGCAGCTCCACCTGGAGAAGCTACAACAGTAAAATGCTGCTTTTACATACTGATGTATCAGTATTGACAACATGAAATGTCATTTATAATACAAAGTATGGCAACAACTAATGATTATCTTTATTCATTAGTCAATTAGTTGCTGCATTGTAATAGTGAACACTTAACATAATAAATAACTTTTTATATTTGACCAAGAATTCAAAACCCAAAGATTTTCCGACTATTACAACATAAGTCGGGAAAAGTGGAAAATCGTTAAATTGAAGAAGCTGGAACCAAAAAAGATTTGTAATTTTTGCTCAAAATCGAAGATAAACAATAAATTTATTATCCTATGATGTTTTCTTTCAATCAAGTAATCACATAATCACTCAAAGACTTTTACTTTTGCTACTTTCAGTTCATTTTACTGAGGACACCTCTGTAGTTTTACTTTGGCTTTTCAATGCTCTTGTTTAAATGTTTTTATATTGTCGTTCTTTTATTCTGGAACGAGATCAGTGTTCCACTGAGTCAGACCTGCTCAGACGTGTTGATCATGTGATGTTTATGTGCAGTGGAAAAACAAAAAAAACAAAAAAAACAAAAAAAAAAGAAGAGCCACTCCAAGGTTCGTTTTTCCAACACATAAAAGGAAATATATTTAAAAAATTGTTCATACTGAAGAACTCTTATCATTGCAGAGTCATTTACACAGGGGGCAGTTGTATGTCAGTCTGTCATATTCATGTACATGGTTAATCAGATGCACACACTGCCTCCTCTTCCCTCGCAAAGCCGTCACCTTTGCAGAATACGGAGTGTACACTTGTTTGCAGGCGGTTACACAGTTTCAGAATAAAAATCAGCATTTCATCTTTCGTCCATTGTTAAACTTGATTGAGACACTAATACTCTGGGACATCACATTTCTGAAATGGCAAATGAGGAGTAAAGTGAAATTCTTCCTGCTTTTTTTTTTTTTTAATTATTTGTGTATGACAAATCAAAAAGAGAAAAATCAAGACTTTTATTTGATTTTCTTTTTTACAAACACATCTCACTACATGATCGATCTTTTTTTTTAAATTTTTTTTTATTATCATTATTATTATTATTATAAATCTGTGGTTTAGAAATGTCACCCGAAATGCAAGGGATGTGCATAGGTGTCAAGTCAACGTCCGGCTCCGTCGCTGTTGGTTTTTTCTTGCCCCCGTCTTGCTTCCCTTGGCTGAGTTCAGTTTTCCAAACAGCTGGAATGTTTTTTTTTTTTTTTTTTTTTTAATTTAGTTTGTTTTTTTTTGTTTTTTTAAAGTACATTTTTGTCTTTTCTTTCTCGGAGGTTTACAGAGGGACACGGGGGAACACTGACTGACTGACAGCATGGAAGCTTGCAAATGTCCACATGCATGATAACCTCATTCAAATCTCTAAAACATTTATGGATTTATTTAGAAGAGACAGTACCTGGTGGGTAGAAAGGTGTGTGTGTGTGTGTGTGTGTGTGTGTGTGTGTGTGTGTGTGTAACTGTACCCAGAGCTAACAACAGGACAGACGATGAGGATGTATTTCAGCTTAGAAAAGAACGGGGATGAATAAATATGAGGGAGAGTCACATGATCTATAGAGGAGAAGACATTGCAGTGTGTTTGTGTGCTTTTACTTCAGTCTGCTGAGACAGAAAACCCACTGACACTGTCCTACAGATGGTCTACAACACCCAACAGGACTACAATGTGATGGGAGGGCGGCGGCTGTGGTGGGATGACGGGACGCAGTACTGTCTCTTTAAAACAAACATCTACAAAAATGTTGCCTCCTAGCTAGTACAGACATGACAATATTCACTTTTTGTTTACTCTGTTTTTATACAACACTATGACTAGGTCATCTGTTAGGGCGAGAGTCCGACAACTGGGCGCCGCAGGTCGTCTGAGCGGCGGCGGCGGCGGCGGAGAGGGTTTCGGCTGAATGCTGTGGTCGCTGTCACGATACGCTGAGGGTGTTTTCCATCGAGTGCAGTGTAGAGAGAGGTTTCCCATCGCTGTTTGTCTTTGTTTATCATTATTTTAAAGAGGGAATGATGGGAGTTTGGCCCAGGGGAGATGGAGGAGCAGAGAGAAGAAGGGAGGAGGAGGAGGAGGAGGTCAGTAGACCCAGGACACAGGGACCCACTGGCTGGTGGTGCACACCAGGTCGATGGCTTCCTCCAGGTGCCTGATGGTCTCGTCGATCTCGTTGTTGATGATGGTCTGGTCGAAGTAGTGGGCGTAGGTCTTCTGCAGGATCTCCGACTCCTTCTGCAGCCGCTGAAGAGACTCGTCCTGGAGGAGGAAGAGGAGGAGGAGGAGTTAGACACTGATGAAGGCTGACACAGACAGTTACTGACGGAGAATCTCAAGGCCTCTACACGCTGTGATTGAGGTCAAAGGTCAGGGGCGTGGTGACCTCACAAACAGTGATTTTGGCCTTGTGAACCCAATATCTCCGTAACGCTTTGAGAGAAGTTCTTCAAATTTGGTAAAAACATTCACCTGGACTCAAGGACAAACTGATTAGATTTTGATGGCTAAAGGTCAAAGGTCAAAGGCCTTGTGAACGAAATATCTCCAGAAGGGAATCCCTTCAGATTTGGCACAAACATACACTAGGACTCAAGCATGAACTGATTAGACTTTGGTGGTCAAAGGTCAAAGGTCAGTGTGACAGGGATGTAACCTGAAACTGGTCTGAGTGGAGGAGGCAGACAACCACCAGGAGGTGATTCTAGTTTTTCACTCAGCAGTGTAGAGGCCTTCACTGAGCGGAGGAGGAAGTGAATCAGGAAACTAAACTCTAGAACCACACACACGAGCAGAAAGCAGGGAACACACACGTCAATATAATTCAGACTAACACGACAAAGTCCATCCTGTCAGGTGTTACTCACTGGCAGCGTTCGACACCACCTGGGCATCTGAGGGGAGAGCGCCAAAGAAACAAACAGCGCATGCAGCATGCAGAAACAAAGGAGTGCAGAGCAGACAGAGGAAGAGGCGTTTACATCATCACAGTGAGAAATCTGTACGAAGGAGCTTCAAGACTCTAAGATGTGTCTCTTTTTAAATGGATTAAACATGTAAAACAAATTAGAGGTGAAAACTATTAGTTGATGAATTTAAATAGAATCGATCAGTCGCCTGTTTATCATTTATTAACAGTAAATGAACATTTAATAAATGGTGTATAATAAACTATAATGTGCTATAAGGACATTTTACATGTTTAATAATGTATTTGTCAACAGGTTTTTATTAGAGCTGCAACTAATGACGATTGATCTGTTGAATATTTATTAATTAATATATTTTGACGTCTTGTTTCGTCTGATGCAGGTTGCTGTGATACGCAACAGAGAAAAGCATGTTTTATATTTTTCCACTAGTTTTACCTGAAAACGACTCAAACATTAATTTACTGATCGAGATAGAGGCCGATTATTTTTCTCTCAATCAATTAATTGATTAATCGGCTCATCATTTCAGCTCTAGGAAGAATCTCTTCAGTTGAACAGGTTCAGTTCAGTCTGGAGTTGATTTTTTTCCTCTTTTGACAAACTGTTTCCTACTGAAGACGTCAACCTTTAGAAATGGATCATAATTACTTTCATTTTTAAAAAAGGTGAATTCATTTCCTAAAACAGCTGCTCACTGTTTTTACCAGGGAGGAGGAGGAAATGGAGAATTAGTTTGGGACTATTTTCACCCGCGGATAAATACATTTAGTGCTGTAGTGAGTATTTGTGGCTGCAGGACCGTGTGTGTGTGTGTGTGTGTGTGTGTGTGTGTGTGTGCGTGCGTGTGTGTGTGTGTGTGTGTGTCTCAGTGTAACAGCGTGGCTCTAACGTGGAGCTGTGGCTCAGAGAAGTGACATGTATCAGGTTTTAGTGACGTGTTTGGTGGATAATAGAAAGGTAGTAAATCAGCCGCTGGTCCTTCACAGTGAGTCATTGTGTTTGAGGTTTTCCTACCTCATTGATTCCTGGCGTGATGGTCGGTGCAGCAATAAACACGACGTATGGGGCGAACTCTGCTGTCCGCAGGACCTTCAGGGCCTGATGGAGACCAGGTGTTAGACTCAAATAAAAATATAAATGCACACTCACACCTTTATATATACACCCACATACACACCTGAGGCTCCACGTCCAGTATAGCTACCAGTCCCTGTTGGTGGATCTTGCGTATGGTCTCCAGCCGCGTCCCGTACATGGCGTCCTCGTGGCTGCCGTACTCCAGGTACTCGTTGTTGCTGATGTCCTGCATCATCTGGTCGTGGGAAACAAAGTAGTAGTTCTTCCCGTTCTCCTCGTCCTTCTTTGGAGGTCTGGTTGTGTCTGTGGGACACACACACACACACACACACACACACACAGTGAGGTGTGTTGTTGTTGTTGTTGTTGTTGTTTCTGTGGAGGACTTGTGATCGTGTGTCTTACGTGGGATGGGGTAGGCGAATCTGTCGGGGTGTTTGGTTATGAGTGTGTTCTTGATGTGTCTTCTGCCCACTCCATGAGCACCTGACACACACACACACCACACACACACACACACACACACACACACACACATTAATTAATTAATGTTAATTCATTTATTTTCTAGGACTCAAAACTTTTCTGCAGCAGCTGATCAAACAGCTGATCAAACAGCTGATCTAAACTGAATATCTTTGCCTTCTCTTCTTCTACTTGTAAATGAATTTTAATATTTGATAAAAGATGTGAGGATTCAGATCTGAAGAGAGGATCTCATGTTAGATTTTTATCTCCAACAATAACAGAGGTTTTTTTTCCCGCTGCTCCAGTTTAAATCACTCACCTAACAAAACTAGTGTTTTCCTCTTGAAAGCAGGAAGCTTCACCACCTCCTCGTACGTGACGAGATCTAGTTGGTCGAACACTGGAGGGGAGGGAGGGAAAGAGAGACAGATGAGGAGGATGTGGAGGAGAGTGCTGAGAAAACAACAGACAGAGAGGAGAACAGGTCTGATAACTACGGGGTTCAGAGGAGAGGAAGTTGTCAAAATAAAGCACATTCAAAATCTGACTGGCAACAGATCTAATGTCAGAACACAGAGTGAGAACTTGATCTGTGAAGTGATGAACTACAGAATAAAACGACCAGACGTGGCTCATCACAAGGTCCAGTTAACCCGGCGGCCGGTGACGAACAGGTCTGAGAGGGTTGCCATGGAAATAAAACAGCTGTTCATTAAATCTTGCTTCTTATCTAAATTATTACGGAAAGTGTTGTCGAAAGAAAAAAAACCTGCTGAATGAATTTTAAAGTATCATTCAGTCTGAAAAAGTCCTGAAACTATCAGACGATGAATTGATCCGTTATAAAAATACTCACAGATTCCAGTTTGTTAAACATGAATATTTTCTGCTTTTCTTATTGTTTCCTTAGTTATCAATCTACGATGATCATAAATTCATTCATTTAAATAAATGTCTTAAAGTAAAGAGTATTTCAGCACGGCTTTAGGAAATTGTGATTTTCTGACGATTAACTTAAATGTGAATAATTCAGTTGCAGCCGTTGCTGAAGGGAATGAATGTGGTCGAATTAAACGATTGACACTGAGAATAATTCTTTAAAAAGAAGAAAAGACGAAGTTGAAAACAAGAAGAGAAAACTG
The DNA here is from genome assembly GCF_021018895.1 of Seriola aureovittata. NCBI lineage: Eukaryota > Metazoa > Chordata > Actinopteri > Carangiformes > Carangidae > Seriola > Seriola aureovittata. The sequence goes on along the minus strand of NC_079374.1, from coordinate 1,910,920 downwards.
ATTTAAACTAGTGGAGGATTATTACATTCACAGGCTAATTAAGGTCCATTATTGTAGGAGGGACAAACCTGTGAGCAGCTGTTTACCTCCGACAACACATCTGTTCGTGTGAAACATGAATTCTACAAAACTATTTGCTCTGAGTCATAATTATTTTCATTGTCAATTAATCTGCTGATTATTTTCTTCATTGTTGTTTCAAATAAAAATTTAAAAAGTCAGAAAATGTGAAAAATGCATTAAAAAAGCAGAAAGCATCAAATCTTCACATTCAAATAAACTGGAACATTTTTAGAAAATGATTCACTGACGATTAAAATAGTTTCTGACACAATTTGTGTCTGTCTTTCCTTTCAGATATTTTCAAAGGACGTGATCGAATTAACTTCGTGCAACTATTTCTTCTAAATAAATCCTCGTGTTAAATCTTAATGCAGCTGTTTAATAATAATAATAATAATTATTGATCTTTCATCAGACTTCTTAAGGACCCAGACGTCCGGGGTAAATGTGGTTTCTGTAAAATCTGTGAGCAGGTCTGATGTGTGCTGCAGAGTGGATCACATGTCTGTTCACTGTACAATGTGTCCTCGGCCTCCGTAACACGAGCCTCCGTCTCAGGCTGCTGACGAGCAAAATACAATACCCACAAGTCACTGGGTTTCTGTTGTGCAACAGGCGTCTGAGGAGCAGCTGCTGCTCACAGCGT